>NC_040087.1:50534564-50709000 GCF_003369695.1 Bos indicus x Bos taurus | reverse complement strand
AAACAACTTGCAAGTCAAATGTAAAGGAAAGAAAATAAAAATCCAAAAGAGTATTTTATTTGTCTTCAAACTCCAGTGTTATTTCATAGGTAAAGCAATTTCTAATGTTTGTGGTTTGTCCATATTAATTTAGGAGCCAGCCCAGGTATGAGTAGACATCTCCTGATAATTTATTGTTTGTTTAACTTTTCACACACACACAAAAAAACAAAACATATTTATTGTATTACCCTGGAACCTCCATACAAATATATAGTAATATTGAAAAATAATAGAAACTGGCACAGTTGATTTATCTATGTATTTAAATAAACTGACCAATATGGAAAATGTAGCAAAATGCTTTTAATATTTGTGTTTATTTCCTTCACATCTTTTCTTAGGTATTTTATTTTAAACAGTTGGGGTCAAACACTTTTGTGGGATTTGTTTCTTAATATTTTATCATGAGTATTTTCTTATTTCATCAAAACCCTCTTTATAAATAATTCCTCATGGCAGTGTACTCTCATGTGAATGAATCATAATTTACTTTCTAGTTTCCTTAACTTTTGATATTTAGATGATTTTCAATTTTTTAAGCTAAAAATATAACTTCACTGAATATCTTTGTTTGTTGTTGTATTCATTCTAGGTCCTCTGTTTAAGGTTATTTCTTGTAAGTAGAATTACCTTGAATCAAAGGGATGAATGTTTTTAAAGTTCTTGTTACATAATATGAAATTACTGTCTTTCTTTCATTTGATTGACCAAGTGATTTGTTTGAGCACCTACTATGCCACGTATGGTACTAGAAACTATATATACAGAGATAAGTAAGATGCAGTTTGTGTCTTCAAGGATCTCTTATTTCAGTGGAGATAGTCTCAAAATTAGCTGTTGCCCATGTTGAATTCTGTTAAGTTTTGGCTTGTTTAATAGAGGGAAATAATATGGTTGATTGCTAAGATCATCTGAAGATCTATTGTTTTAAAAGTTTCTGAAATGAATTTCAACCATGAAATTAAATTGTAAATGTAATTTATTTTGGTTAGTGTTGTCTTAGAAGGTTCTTTTGACTGTTGGGTAAGCAGTGGGTAAATCCTGATTTCAGGTGTTTGTACACACAATTTAAGATACATTGTGTGTATATGTGTTTGTAGTTGGCTTTTCTGGCCCAGTCAGTGTGGACTGTGCAATGCAGGGAGAGACTGTGTCAAGTTTTATCTTCATTAGATGTTTAAGAATTCTTTGCCTGACTTTTCATTATTTTGATTATGTTAGAGTTACAAAGAGTCAAAATATTTACATTTATTTTCCTTTTTTTAGGGATTTATTTTCTTTCCTTTGCTTTGAAAAAAACTGAAAGTATTAGGAAAAAATTGAGTTCTTATATAATGTACAATTTAAATACCTGGTTGTCTTGGGAGAATCAGATAGGAACAGTAAATGAAATTCTGATGAAAAGTATCCTGCATTTTAAGGTGGATAGTTTTTTCAAGAAATCTGAAATTGCATCTTTCTGATCTCTTTCCCCCATTTATTTCCCATATCCTATTTTCTTTATTCCATTCAAACATGAACAACTTTATGTCATTCTTAAAATTGAGAAATGCTCTGGAACTTGTAATTTCATACTATTTTGCCTTTTTCTCTGTTTCTGTTATCATTTTTTCGGTACATCATTCCTGAATAGAAGCCAGTTTAGATTATGTATGGAGTTGAGTGGGAGAGCTAAATTTGAAGGTGGAAGTACAAATTAAAATTAGTCATCGTCGGGGGAAATATTGAAATGGTTCTTTTTTCTGGTCTTTTGTTTTCACGCAGTGATATTGTGCCTCCATACATGTAATCAGTTCTTCTTTATCTAATATCATTTGAAAATAGACGATGGTTAAGTAAATTAAATTTGTTATGGAAAGGGTCAGAATGTAGTTACTACTCTGTCCTGTTTACACTTTTTTCCCCTTTCTTTTAGGTTATCAAGTATTTTGTTCAAATGAGTTAAAGTAGTCTGTTTTTCTTTTTTATGCTTTCTACATCATCATCATTTTTTCTCCAATATCAAGGCTTTGGAAATGGAGATATATTACTCTTATTACTTTAAAGTAAGTTCTTACATGGAGTAGGAAATGGCAAGCCACGCCAGTATTCTTGCCTAGAAATTTCCATAGACAGAGGAGCTTGGTGAGCTACGGTCCATGGGGTTGCAAAGAATCAGACACGATTAATTGAGCACAAGTTCTTGTATTGAACTTATATTGAACATCGTCACTTTATTCTTCCAGACCTGACTAGAAGTAACTCTTCTATTTGAAAACATCTTCAACAATAAAAATAGAGTTGAAGTTGTATTTGAGGATGGGTTTGTATTTCTGTTTGTTTGATTTTAAACCTCAGCTTTCCAAAACAAACGGTTATTTTGAGATTTATTTGTTTTTGTTTGTAGTCAGTGAGAGTCTTATTTGGAGCTACTCTCAAATTGTAAAAAAAAAAAAAAAAAAGAATTTCTGGGACTTGTCTGGTCAGCTTAACTAAGCTTGAGTTTAATGTAATATATATATAGGTCATTATATTGATAGGGATTTCTGACATGGAGAATTGTAAATGGAAGTGAGAAAAAAAGTTGTTGAACCAGTAAGAGAAACAAATCTCTAAAGAATGTCCAGAAATCTGTGGGTATTTTGATTTATTAGGTGAGCAAAATGAAGACATTTGCCCTTTTCCATGGAACAAGTAGTCATATTTTGTATATTTTGGTATCTAGCCCATGTTTCACTTTGACTTCTTTGCCAACTGAACATGGATACTTTGTAGGAAATTTGCATTTTCTGCATGAATCTGGTTAATCCTATTTTAAATTTGTACCTCAAATTTAGTGTGATTTAATATATTACACTGAAATTTATTCAAGTCTACAGGAATCCCTTTGGAATTAATTTATAATTTTGATTCTAAACTTTTAAAGTTTTATATATGTGTATATACCCTTATACACATATGGCCACCTTTATAATTTTACTTATTTTCATGGCATTTGGCAGCCCTAGAGAAGTTCCTAATTTTTTTTCCTTTCCATGTGCCATTTTTTAGACTCAGTGGTGTCTTGAAAGTTTGAAAGGACATGTCCTATTCTGGAAGTAACTTAAATTTAATTTCACGATTAAGTTCATATTTTATCAACAAGTCAATTAAAAGAGTGATTTAGTAGGTAGGTATTCAGCCAAAAGATTCTCACCATGAGATACCTAGGGTTGCTGGAAACACTGGGAATCACTTTGGGATGTTACAGTATCAGTCATGACTATTCTTGTATCATTTATGGGTGAATGCAATTAAAATTGCTGACATACATATAATTTTCCAAGTATTCTTGTCAATCTCATTGCTTTTAAAAGTATATCTGTCTCCTTATAACCATGGTTGCCATTTATAAAATACATCTTAAGTGGTGGGCATTATACTCAGCACTGTGTGTATCCTATTCTAATCTTCTCAGTTCTGAAAGTTAGATACTACCCCATTTTACAGACTGGAAGACTAAAAAATTATTAACTTACCAAAGTCACGCAGCTTGTAAGTACTACCCATGCTCTTAGGCAACAAAATGTATTGGTGAATCAAAATTGCTCAAAGAAACAAAAACAAAGTGAAGTTTTAAAAATTTTTAGTTTGTCCTAAAAGCAAGGTTAGATACAGCAAATAATTTAATACCACTATGTAATGAATTATAAATGACTTTTGGGCATTGTGCCGAATACTTTGTTCTTTGTTGCCCTTATAGCTAAGTTAGCTCTTAGTCAGTAGTAGATTCTTCCCTATGTTAAACCTAAAAACTTACCCATAAAACACAACCAGTCTTTTGGTAATTATGTTATGTATATTTTGGAAAATAGTCATTAAAGTGTCTACCAACCAACGATCCCTTTATATTTAGGAAATTACATGGTTATAATGATATTTTTCTTAATAACGGGTTGCCCTTTTAAATGGGAAAACATTTTGGGTGTAAGCCAAAAATCTACTTACTTTATTTTAACATTTTAGAATAATTTAGATTTAAGCACTTAAGATAAACTATCAGTTGATTTCTTAATAGAGAATTAATATTAGTCCAACCTTCTGCCCCCTTTGTTAAAAGGTCCATATCATTTCTTTTTAGCATTTATTGCATTTCTAAATCTTTAGTTATTATTAAGCACTTTAAAGAGTAATCTCTTAATTTTTCATACTCACAGAGACATGTATACTAATTGAAGGAAAAGTAATTTGACTTTTTAAATCACACACTCAAAATAAAGTCTTTTTATTAAAGGCTTGAAATATTTTTTAAGTCTCCATGGCATTTCTAATTTTGTGGTTATTAAACAGTTTATAGAGTAATTGACTCATTTTTTTCATATACAAAATGACATATGCATTAACTGTGAAAGGAAAGTAATCTGACCTTTTAAGACCCAGATTTTTTTTTTTCTGAACTAATTATAAGTCTGAACTCCTTACTGCAAAATTCAGACTTAAATTGAAGAAAGTAGGGCAAACCACTAGACCATTCAGGTATGACCTAAATCAAATTCCTTGCTATTACACAGTGGGAGTGACAAAGAGATTTAAGGGATTAGAGCTGATAGATAGAGTGCATGAAGAACTATGGACAGAGGTTCGTAACATTGTACAGGAGGCAGTTATCAAGACCATCTCCAAGGAAAAGAAATGCAAAAAGGCATAATGGTTGTCTGAGGAGGGCTTACAAATAGTTGAGAAAAGAAGAGAAGCTAAAGGCAAAGGAGAAAAGGAAAGATATACCCATCTGAATGCAGATTTCCAGAGAATAGCACAGAGAGATAAGAAAGCCTTCCTCAGTGATCAATGCAAGGAAATAGAGGGAAACAATAGAATGGAAAAGACTAGAAGTCTCTTCAAGAAAATTAGAGATACCAGGGAACATTTCATGCACAAATGGGCACAATAAAGGACAGAAATGGTGTAGACCAAAGAAGCAGAAGATGTTAAGAGGTGGCAAGAATACACAGAACAACTATACAAAAACCTTCAGGACCCAGATAACCACAACGGTGTGATCACTCACCTAGAGCGAGACATCCTGGAATGTGAACTCAAGTGGGCCTTAGGAAACATCACTGTGAACAAAGCTAGTGGAGGTGATGGAGTTCCAGTTGAGCTATTTCAAATCCTAAAAGATGATGCTGTGAAAGTGCTGCACTCAATATGCCAGCAAATTTGGAAAACTCAGCAGTGGCTACAGGACTGGAAAAGGATTGGATTTCGTTCCAACCCCAAAGAAAGGCAATGCCAAAGAATGTTCAGACTACTGCACAATTGCACTCATCTCATATGCTAGCAAAGTAATGCTCAAAAATTCTCCAAGCCAGGCTTCAACAATATGTGAACTGTGAACTTCCAGATGTTCAATCTGGATTTAGAAAAGGCAGAGGAACCAGAGATCAAATTGCCAACATCCACTGGATCATAGAAAGAGCAAGAAAGTTCCAGAAAAACCTCTACTTCTGCTTTATTGACTACCCCAAAGACTTTGACTGTGTGGACCACAACAAACTATGGAAAATTCTTCAAAAACCAGACCACCTGATCTGCCTCCTGAGAAATCTGTATGCAGGTCAGGAAACAACAGTTACAACTGGACATGGAACAACAGACTGGTGCCAAATTGGGAAAGGAGTACGTCAAGGCTGTATATTGTCACCCTGCTAATTTAACTTCTATGCAAAGTACATTGTGCGAAATGTTGGGCTGGATGAAGCACAAGCTGGAATCAAGATTGCCGGGAGAAATATCAGTAACCTTAGATACAACAATAACACCACCCTAATAGCAGAAAGCGAAGAGGAACTAAAGAGCCTCTTGATGAAGGTGAAAGAGGAGAGTGAAAAAGTTGGCATAAAACTCAACATTCAGAAACCTAAGATCGTGGCATCCGGTCCCATCACTTCATGGGAAATAGATGGGGAAACAGTGGAAACAGTGTCAGACTTTATTTTCTTGGGTTCCAAAATCACTGCAGTTGGTGATTGCAGCCATGAAATTAAAAGATGCTTGCTCCTTGGAAGAAAAGCTGTGACCAACCCAGACAGCATATTAAAAGCAGAGACATTACTTTGCTAACAAAGGTCCATCTTGTCAAAGCTATGGTTTTTTCCAGTAGTCATGTATGGATGTTAAGAGTTGGACTATAAAGAAAGCTGAGTGCCGAGGAATTGATGCTTTTGAACTGTGGTGTTGAAGAAGACTGTTGAGAGTCCCTTGGACTGCAAGGAGATCCAACCAGTCCATCCTAAAGGAAATCAGTCCTGAATATTCATTGGAAGGACTGATGCTGAAGCTGAAACTCCAATACTTTGGCCACCTGATGTGAAGAGCTGACTCATTTGAAAAGACCCTGATGGTGGGAAAGATTGAAGGCAGGAGAAGAAGGGGGCAACAGAGGATGAGATGGTTGGATGGCATCACTGGCTCGATGGACATGAGTTTGAGCAGGCTCTGGCAGTTGGTGATGGACAGAGAAGCCTTGCATGCTGCAGTCCATGGGGTCCCAAAGAGTAGGACACGACTGAGCCACTGAACTGAACCATAAGTTTGAAAATAGAAAGATTTGAGCCATTGATTGGGAATACAGATAGAGATAGTAATAGGTTTGCCTCTACGAATAAGGTAGTTGGCAGTTGACAGGTGGGTGGATTTGTATGTGATGAAAACACTGAAATATGAGTCAAGAGTCATGGGTTCTGCCTCTGCCTTTGGTCTCTACTTACATGCTTTGGGCAAGTCAGCTGAGCCCTTGTGCCTCTGAAAAGTGCTAACACGGTCATGATGCTTATGGACTGTATCCAACCTGATTTATGTTTATTGATATTTGCTTTGATCACCTATGTTTTCTTAATCTGAAAAGTCTGAACATATGTAAGGAGTAAAAATATAGCCTATGCCAAATGTGAATAGTTCTAGTAGAATATGTTCTTTCTCTAGAAAAATATGAATAGTCAAGGGCACTTAAAATTCACCTTAAAATGTCAGTTTATGAAACTAGCTCAAAATTTTACTGTAATACATTATATACAATTCAGTTCCTCGAAAGAATGAGATTATTCGATAATTAGTTTGGTCACTTAAATAGTATTTCTGTTGCTTTAAAATGTTTTGAGTTAATACTTTTTATTATTTTTATGATCCATTTCAGGGCATATTTAGACTCTACATACTAATATATTGGTAATTCAGTACTCAGTTGGAAAAGAGACCAGGGAATGCCTTTTATTATATTTGTCGGCTAATATAATCACAGGAGAGCTTGAATTTTCCAAATGCTGCAACCAACATGAAATTCTAGGGAAATACTTGATGAGAAGTCAGTTTAATAATGGGACTAATAAATTAAATGAGGAGAGGTTTCCATATATGTGATTTTTTTTTTCTCTTTATGAACATTGGATTATGTCCCCTTAGCTCTAGATTGTTTTGTTTTCATCCTTAAATACTCAGTTGGGGTTTCAGGGTGGCACCTTTCCCAGAGCCAGGACTAAGTCTGTCTTGGTTAAGATCATATCTCTGTTCCCATCATAATACTGGATCCAGTAGGGTTCAAAAATGCTTAGGGAATGGATAAATGAAATAATAAATTATATTAATACTAAAAAAAAATAGCTAACTGTAATTTTTTTAAAACTCAGAGGATTTAAGTCATAATCAGAATGGTTAAATTAAAATCTTGAAAGTCTATACCTAATTCATTTGTGCAGAAATGGTTTGTTAAGCATTTAATTCCTAGGGTTTCTGAAAAGGCTATTCTGGGATTTTCCAAACTGTAATGAAGAGATAGGTTTATATTGCATGGGCAGTGGTATGTATGAAGTCACTGTACTGTTGCAAACCCCCACAGTAAGCAGAGGGGGCATGGGTTCAGTGTTAATGTTCTGGCAGATATTGATATTATTAATAATCTAATGAAGTACATAATTTTTAACAATTTCAGATTCCTCTACCAGAGCTGAAAAACTGAGGAAGTGAGTTCTTTATTCAGATGCTCCAAAAGTGAGCTCTTGATTAAAATCTTCTGAAAGACTCAAGAATAAATTGTCAGTGTCTGATCTTTTCCAATTAGTATGGAAAGGAAATTGGATATTTATTCTGAAGATTCTACTCACAGTTTAAATTTTCATATTTGAAAGCAAAGCTGACTTAGCTGTCAATGCAATTGCTTAAGTAACTAATCAGATCAGATCAGATCAGTTGCTCAGTTGTGTCCGACTTTGCGACCCCATGAACCGCAGCACGCAAGGCCTCCCTGTCCATCACCAACTCCCAGAGTTCACCCAGACTCACGTCCATCGAGTCAGTGATGCCATCCAGCCATCTCATCCTCTGTCGTCCCCTTCTCCTCCTGCCCCCAATCCCTCCCAGCATCAGAGTCTTTTCCAATGAGTCAACTCTTCGCATGAGGTGGCCAAAGTACTGGAGTTTCAGCTTTAGCATCATTCCTTCCAAAGAAATCCCAGGGCTGATCTCCTTCAGAACGGACTGGTTGGATCTCCTTGCAGTACAAGGGACTCTCAAGAGTCTTCTCCAACACCACAGTTCAAAAGTATCAATTCTTCGGTGCTCAGCCTTCTTCACAGTCCAACTCTCACATCCATACATGACCACTGGAAAAACCATAGCCTTGACTAGATGAACCTTTGTTGGCAAAGTAATGTCTCTGCTTTTGAATATGCTATCTAGGTTGGTCATAACTTTCCTTCCAAGGAGTAAGGGTCTTTTAATTTCATGGCTGCAGTCACCATCTGTAGTGATTTTGGAGCCCAGAAAAATAAAGTCTGACACTGTTTCCAATGTTTCCCCATCTATTTCCCATGAAGTGATGGGACCAGATGCCATGATCTTTGTTTTCTGAATGTTGAGCTTTAAGCCAACTTTTTCACTCTCCACTTTCACTTTCATCAAGAGGCTTTTGAGTTCCTTTTCACTTTCTGCCATAAGGGCGGTGTCATCTGCATATCTAAGGTTATTGATATTTCTCTTGGAAATCTTGATTCCAGCTTGTGTTTCTTCCAGTCCCGTGTTTCTCATGATGTACTCTGCATATAAGTTAAATAAACAGGGTGACAATATACAGCCTTGACGAACTCCTTTTCCTATTTGGAACCAGTCTGTTGTTCTATGTCCAGTTCTAACTGTTGCTTCCTGACCTGCATACAAATTTCTCAAGAGGCAGATCATACTACAATGTAAAAGTTGGTGAATATGTCTTTGATCTTTGTAATTCTAAGAGAGAGCCTATGAAGTTTAAGATGCCATAATAGCATTCTTCATATCAAAGTCTTTTCATCTCTTAAAATAATATTACTTGAAGTCCTTTCTGAATTATAAACTTTTCATTGGAATTGAAAATATTTATGATGTACACTATTATGTCTGTTTTACGAGTTAAATTATCTTTATAAATTGTACAGTTGGAGAAAATTTGTATATATTGTATTCCTATAGCTTTAAGCAATAGAAATAAGCAGATGTAAAAATTTAAAATTATTGGTTCTCATGCTTAACATCTGAACATAGTCATTTACTGGCAAAAACAATACTTAGTATGCTAGCAATATGATAGTAGATAAAAGATTTTCCTAAGTGCATCACAAAGCAGTTATAAGTAAGAGAGTCATAATATAGTAATGTATTTGATACTGTAGAATACTTGCCAAGTAGAAATACATGCATACACTCATGAGCTTTCGTGCATGAAACTTATTCAGGAGGTTGTGCTTTTGAACATATCCTATCTTTCATTCCTTTTTCTTGTATATGGAAAACATGATGAACAAAAAGGGCTAAAATTACCCATAGATAATCTGATCGTGTTCGGGAAAAAATAGTATCTTCATCTTTATTGTTTTTTAACAGTTTTTCTTTTTTTTTTTTAAAAAAAAAAAAAGCATTGTTTAACACTGGCTCTTAGCTGCGACATGTGGGATCTAATTCCTTGACCAGGGATTGAATCTGAGCCCCCTGCATTAGGAGCACGGAGTCTTACCCAGACTGGACCACCAAGGACGTTCCCCTTAACAGTTTTTTGGGTTTTTGTTTTTTAAAGATAATTTTCTTTCTTTGTTTATTTTTGGCTGTCCTGGGTCTTCGTTGCAGCATGGACTTTTCTCTATTTGCAGCGAGCAGGGGCTACTCTTCAGTTGCAGTGTGCGGGCTTCTCATTGCAGTGGCTTCTCTGGTTGTGGATCCAGGCTCTGGGGCACACAGGCTTCAGTAGTTGCAGCTCCCAGGCTCTAGAGCGCAGGCTCAGTAGTTGTGGTGTACAAGTTTAGTTGCTCCATGGCTTGGGGGATATTCCTGGGTCAGGGATCGAATCCATATCCCTTGCTTTGGCAGGCAGATTATTTACCATTGAGCCACCAGGGAAGCACATATCTTCATCTTTAAATAGAAATGATTGTAAGTTCTACCTTAGTGGGATCATTGTAAGAATCTGTATAGAACATTTGGTATGCAATGGTAAGCACTCAGTGTTAGCTGTTAATATTGTTGACTAATGAACATCTGAACTAGTGTGACTATTTACTACTGCGTGTGCTTTATCACTCAATCGTGTCCAACTCTCTGCAGCCTCATGGACTGTAGCCTGCGAAGCTCCTCTGTCCACGGGATTTTCCAGGCAATAATACTGGACTGGGTTGCCATTTCCTACTCCAGGGATCTTCCTGACCCAGGGATCAAACCTGTGTCTGTTGTGTCTGCTGCATTGGCACATGGATTCTTTATGATTAGTGCCACCTGGGAAGCAGTTTATTTTAATATGTTAAAGGCTCAGGTAGAAAAGGTAGACAATATGTACCAACAGATAGGGAATATCAACAGAGTTGGACACTATAAGAAAGAATCAAGTGGAAATCTAGAAATTAAAAACACAATACCAGAGACAAAGAATGCCTTTAATGGGTTTGCCAATAGACTCAACAAAGCAGAAGAAAATATGTGAAGTAAATGTGAAAATAAATTGTGAAATTTCTGCTTTATTGACTATGCCAAAGCGTTTGACTGTGTGGATCACGACAAACTGTGGAAAATTCTGAAAGAGATGGGAATACCAGACCACCTGACCTGCCTCTTAAGAAATCTATATGCAGGTCAGGAAGCAACAGTTAGAAGTGGACATGGAAAAACAGACTGGTATCAAATAGGGAAAGGAGTACGGCAAGGCTGTATGTTGTCACCCTGCTTATTTAACTTATATGCGGAGTACATCATGAGAAACGCTGGGCTGGAAGAAGCACAAGTTGGAATCAAGATTGCTGGGAGAAATATTAAGAAGCTCAGATATACAGATGACACCACTTTTACGGGAGAAAGCGAAGAAGAATTAAAGAACCTTTTGACTAAAGTGAAAGAAGAGAGTAAAAAAGGTGGCTTAAAGCTCAACATTCAGAAAACTAAGATCGTGGCATCCCGTCCCATCACTTTATGGCAAATAGATGGGGAAACAGTGAGAAGACTTTATTTTTTGGGCTCCAAAATCACTGCAGATGGTGACTGCAGCCATGAAATTAAAAGACTCTTGCTCCTTGGAAGGAAAGTTATAACCAACCTAGACAGCATATTAAAAAGCAGAGATACTACTTTGCTAACAAAGGTCTGTTTAGTCAAGGCTATGGTTTTTCCAATAATCATGTATGGATTTCAGAGTTGCTATAAAGAAAGCTGAGTGCCGAAGAATTGATGCTTTTGAACTGTGGTGTTGGAGAAGACTCTTGAGAGTCCCTTGGACTGCAAGGAGATCCAACCAGTCCATTCTAAAGATCAGTCCTGGGTGTTCATTGGAAGGACTGATGTTGAAGCTGAAGCTCCAATAGTTTGGCCACCTGATGCAAAGAGCTGACTCATTTGAAAAAACCCTGATGCTGGGAAAGATTGAAGGCAGAAAGAGAAGGGGATGACAGAGGATGAGATGATTGGATGGCATCACCGACTCAATGGACATGAGTTTGGGTAAACTCCAGGATTTGGTGAGGGACAGGGAAGCCTGGTGTGCTGCAGTCCATGGGGTCGCAAAGAGTTGTATACAACTGAATGACTGAACTGAACTGAACCCAAAGTGAATCATGAAAATAAAAATCATGGGGAAAAAAAAAAAAACCTCCCAGATTATCCAAAAGCCGTGGGTCAGTTTCAGATGATCTAATATGTGTAAGTAGAATCAGAAGCAAAAGAGAACGGTGGGTGTGAGGAGTGGGCATATAACAGACGAAAAATATGTTAATAGTCAACTATTTTACAAAAATTAATTAAACACATCAAACCACAACTTCAAGATTTTCAAGAGAGCAGTAGATAGGATAAATACCTCTACCCACCAAAACACACACATACACATATACACCAAGATACATAATATTCACATACACACACATCCTGAGATGCATAATATTCAAACTGCTTGAAACCACAGATAAGTAGAAAATGTTCATTGTGGCCAGAGAAAAAAGATATATTAGATACAAAGTAGCAAAGTTAAGAATTACAGCAGGCTTGTCTTCAGAAATTATGCAAGCCAATGAAATTATTTTTAAAGTTCTAAAAGAAGTATTTGAAACAAAAATATTTTTCAAAAATAAAGGAGAAAGTCTTTTATACAAACAAAAACTGAGAGAATTCATTACAAGCTTACCTGCACTACATATTGGAGGCACACATGAGAGCATCAGCAATGGAACAAGTGAAGGTAAATATAAAATACATTGTGTTTTTTAAGTTGTTCTAAAAGATGACTAAAAGTGCACATGGTCTGGATCAGAAAATCTTGGCAAATTTTTTTTTAATTTAAATTATACAAAGAACGTTTTCTAACTACAGTGGAGTTAAATTAGAGATTAATAGCAATAAAAAGTATCAGAAATTTCCAAATATTTAGAAATTAAGCAGCACATTTCCAAGTAGCTCATAGATCAAAGAGGAAGTCACCAAGAAAAATAGAAAACATATTAAAAACATTACTTTAATTGAATATTAGTTGATTTATGATGCTGTGTCGGAGAAGGCAATGGCACCCCACTCCAGTACTCTTGCCTGGAAAATCCATGGACAGAGGAGCCTGGTAGGCTGCAGTCCATGGGGTCGCTAAGAGTCGGACACGACTGAGCGACTTCACTTTCACTTTTCTCTTTCATGCATTGGAGAAGGCAATGGCAACCCACTCCAGTATTCTTGCCTGGAGAATCCTAGGGACGGTGGAGCCTGGTAGGCTGCCGTCTATGGGGTCACACAAGAGTCGGACACGACTGAAGAGACTTAGCACGATGCTGTGTTAATTTGTGTACATCAAAGTGGTTCAGTTAAACATATATATTTTTTCAAACTATTTTCCATTATGGTTTATTACAGAATACTGAATAGAGTTCCCTGGGCTCTACAGTAGGATCTTGCTGTTTCTTTTTTATATGTACTATCTGTATTTATATGTAGTATTTTACAGTTTGTGTCTGCCAATTCCAAACTCCTGATTTATCCTGATTTATCCCTCCCCTCTTTGGTAACCATAAATTTATTTTCTAGAAAATATTTTGAGTGAAAACAATTTAAATATATTAATTTACAAGTTATGGCTAAAGCAAATTTATAACATTAAGTTATATAAGTGCTTATAGTAGGAAAGAAAAGGCAGGGGTTAGAGAAAAAAAAAAAGAAGAAAAAAAGCAAGTTAAACAACTTAAGCAACTTAAACCTAAAGCATGCAGAAGGAAGAAATAATTGAAAGTGAAAATCAGTGAAATTCATTATTCTAGAGGTCCTATAGCCAATGCAGTAAGGCAAGAAAAGGAAATAAAGGGCGTATGGATTGGAAAGGAAGAAACAGATGTCTGTATTCACAGAGAGCATGAATTTTTATTTAAAAAATGGGGGAAGGGTTTGTGTGTAAACGTCATAAAAGATCAAGGCTATTGGAGCTGCCTCCTTAAAGGATACTAACAAGACATGAGAAATTCAGTACCTGCTCCCAGATTAGATCCTGAAGACAAATGCTGCAAAGGATATGAATGGATCAACTGACAAAATTAAAATATGGATGAAAGGTTAGACTAAAGTCTAATGTGACACCGAACTTACATCCATCCTAGCATAGCTCATATCTATATGAAATTTTGCAGATGATAACTGCTGTTACATAAAAGTATTTGAGGGTAAAAGACCATGATATATGTCACTTACCCTCAAATGGTGCAGGAAAGAAAAAGGTCTGTGTAGAGAGACAGGAAGAGAGAGTGTAGGTACAGATGGTAAAGGAAATTAGGATAAAATGTCATAGGTAGATCTAGGTGTTTCCTGTATACTCTTTTTATTTCTATGAAACTGAAAGTGTTAGTTGCTCAGTTGTGTCCAACTCTTTGCGACCCCATGGACCGTAGCCTGCCAGGCTAATCTGTCCATGGGATTCTCCAGGCAGGAATACTGGAGTGGGTTCCTGTGCCTTCCTCCAGGGGATCTTCCCGACCCAGGGCTTGAACCTGGGTCTCCCACACTGCAGACAGATTCTTTTCTGTCTGAGTGACCACAGTAAGCACTCAATAAATACTAGTAATGCAGCCCATTGTGTGTGCAGCCTGTCTGGGCCTTCTGTGTTGCCCTCAGACTATGTTTGTGAGAGCAGACACTGTATTATATATACTTTGTTCCCATGAAGAGCCAAGTAAAGCATTCATTTGTGTATTTCTAACTGATTGATTATTATGAGCAGCTAAAGTGTTCACAAACAAGTTTAAAACCCTCATCACAATGATAGCTTTAAGTTGTTGTATTGTTTACAGAGATCAAAAGTGCTAAGTAGGATCATAGAATTTTCAGGGTTGAAAGAATCTTAGAAATCATTCAGGGAAAATCCCTTCATTTTCCTTAAGAGAATAAGTCTTGGTTAGTGAAACCCATTATCACTAGTGAAGTCGCTTGACTCTTTGCGACCCTATGGGCTGTAGCCTACCAGGCTCCTCTGTCCATGGGATTTTCCAGGCAAGAGTACTGGAGTGGGTTGCCTTTTCCTTCTCCAGGGGATCTTCCCTACCCAGGGATCGAACCCAGGTCTCCCACATTGCAGGCAGATGCGTTACCCTCTGAGCCACCAGGGAATTCATACCACTATTCTTTTTTACTTCTCACTATGATTGTTAGTGACTATAACTTTATCATACTGCTTTAAACTTAGTTTCATGTACTGGTATCATTTATTGGAGGTGACAGTTGTCAAATTGTCATTTGGATTACCATGAATAGGTTACTTACTATTCAGCGTGTACATTTCATGGGAAACTCTTGGGTCAGGTTTGCCTTTTGTGGTACAGTAGTGTTTGGTAGGATGTTTCCCAAAAATCTAACTTTAAGAGGATTACACCTAGGAAGCCGGTCTTATAAATTAGTATTAAAATCTTTTTCTTGGCCACTTAGGCTATACACCCTGGTGATTAAGATCATTGGATTCTAGAACCAGATTTCCTGTGTTTGAATCCCAGCCCTGCTACTTCCTGGCAGTGTGACCTGGGTTATGTTCCTTCACCTCTTTGTCCTGATTCCTCTTTTGTAAAATGAAAATAATTACAACAACTGTCTCATGGGTTACTGGAAGATTAAATGAATTAATTCAGGTAAAGTGCTTAAAAGGATGCCTGGCACAAAATAAACAATGCATATTTTAACTAATACTAAAGTGAAGTTGCTCAGTCGTGTCCGACTCTGTGCGACCCCATGGACTGTAGCCTACCAGGCTCCTCCGTCCATGGGATTTTTCAGGCAAGAGTACTGGAGTGGGTTGCCATTTCCTTCTCCAGGGGATCTTCCTAACCCAGGGATCGAACCCGGGTCTCCCACATTGTAGGCAGATGCTTTACCATCTGAGCCACCAGGGAAGTCCTCCTAACTAAAAGATGGCTAATAAGCCATGATAGTTTCCATTTAACTTGTCAGCATAAGAGGATAATTTATGCATGGCATCCTGTTTCTGACAGATTTTGAAGTGGCATTTTTTTATCACTTATTCCTTCTAAGAAAATCTTTTTACCAATGCCTATCACCATGCAGTTTTCTTTTACATGTAAATCTCTGTATGTGTTACATGTTTTGTGTGTGTGTTCTTTTTTTAAAAGAATTTGCTGTAATAATTCCTATTAGTGGCTTTTAAGTAATTCCATGAATCTGTGCTATACAAATGAGGATATGTAAATATTTTAGATGTGCATTGAATAGAAGCTGTGGAATATAACCTGATACCGTGGTTATGTATTTCCACTTTATATGCCTTTACCTAATGTTCATTTGCGATCCTTTTCTAGATTATGACTGGTTAAAAGGTACTAGACCATATAAATCGAAGTCTGACCATACGTTGCTTTTAAGAATAACTGACCTCCCAGTGACGTGGTCTAAGTAAAATGTTCTCTTTTTCAATTGTGTAGTCCTCCTCGCCATCCTCATCACAGCCTCATTCTAGCCACTGCAGAACGAAGGCCTCATCATTGTGTCACCATGCATCCCTGCCCTGGGTCAAACGTAACCATGTAGGCCCTGCAAAGGCTACCAGTCCATCTCTCCGTCTTCGTCGCTGGCGACCCTTCTTACGTCTGCCATCTTTGGGTCTCCATTCTGTTGTAAGTGTAGTCAATCTTCCATCTCTTCTTCCAGTGACAGGGGTAGTCCATTTTTTCCCTTAAATTTCTTCAGTCTTCAGAGTGCTTTTCTCTTGGTTCATCAGCCATGAGCTTTTTCTCCCCTGATAAGATTGCAAGCATACCTCTATGCTTTGCAGTTCAGCTTGACTTTCACCAGCGCCTTGGTGAACATCCATCTTTCCACTCCATATCCTGCCAACATAAAGGTGCTTGTCTTTTGATGAGTGCTGATCGACTTTCATGATAATGTTTAAGTTCCGGTCAGTTGTTCAAGTGAATATGTATTCTCTTACCCTTCATCTTTCCAGTTTCATTTAGTTGACTCAGGTCAACAAATGCTGTGTGCCTTCTGAGTTCTTTGCCATCTCTTACTTTATTTTTTTTTCATGTTTCTGAACATGACTTTAGTCTCTTTGTCATGCTCTGGGGTTACTTTTACTTACTCTGTCCTTAATCTAATCCTTCATGGTGTAGGGTGTTCATCTAAACTATTTTATTCCCTGAGGTGGCTCAGGTACTTGGTTTAATCTTGATCCAATCTTTCCTGCCTATTCAGTTTCTGAAGATCTTTTCTCAAGCAGGAGGTGAAGATTTTCTTGTGAATTGATATAGAATTCCCACAAATTTCACAATTTCTCCTCCTTAAGTTGGTAATGTTAGCAAACTGCTAAAAAGTACATTTGTTCTTGTAATTGTGCTAATTATCTTAAATGTTGAGGTTGATGATGGAATTCTAATAATTCTCATAATTGAAATAAAATGCAGGATTAGGCAACTATAGCTCTTGTCTTTCTGATGTTTTAGAAAATGGTAATGAGCAGAGCCTACCTAGAAATGCTACATCTGAAAGATTTGGTGTATGCCATACATTTATAAGAAACTTAACACTTGAGGAAATCATTGTGACTTTTGAAGCCAGAGGAAGTCTGATTACACATACTTTAATGCTTAAAAAAATTAAAAATTGGTGTCAAACATTCTTTCCTTCTGCTTATTTACTGTTTTAGAGCTATTCCTCTAAAGTGGAGTCTTGGCACTTTTCCTTAAACATCTTCCATCAGATACCAGTGTGGTCACCAAAATAGCCTTTCATCAACAGACTGGTATCTCTCTGTTTCATTATCCTCATCGGGTCACAAACATGCATTTGTCATTTTTATTTATTTATCCACCTGATGTTTATTGCTTTCCTACCGTGCCGTACACGGGCACAGTAGGAAGACATGCAAGTGAATCAGATGATCAGAGTAAAACCCTAATTTATAAATTCTTACTTGGGCATAATTGATTCTAAATAGGAATAAATTCCTTTGTACTTAAAAATATTCTAAATATAAGTGAACATGTCATAAAAATTGACATTTTCAGTTTTATATTTTTACGTAATATTAATGTTTGCTCCATATTAATCATTGCTTTGTAACTTCATAAGTGTTTTCATCGCCTAGTGACTAAGAATGTGTATTGTAGAATGGCATGGCCTGGACTTGAAACCAGATTCTGTCACTTACTAGCTTTGTGACCTAGAGCATGTTACTTAATGCTTCTGTGAGTCAATTGAGAGTACAGTGGATGTAACTATATTACCTACCTCATAGCGCCTATATGACAATGAGTACAGTGGATGTAGCTATATTACCTACTTCATAGGGCCTATATGACAATGAGTACAGTGGATGTAACTATATTACCTACCTCATAGGGCCTATATGACAGTGAGTACAGTGGATGTAACTATATTATTTACCTCATAGGGTCCATATGACTATTAATTGGTCAGTTCTTATAAAGTGCTTAGGATAATATCTGGTATATATTTAGTGCCACAATTATAAATTAAATTTAAACTATTTCTTACAATTTGAAATGTCTATTTAGTTTTTTAAATTTCTATTTAGTATTTAATTTTCTATCTAATTGATTTGTCACATCACTTTTTGATTCTTCATGGTAGTAAGAAGTGTGTTCTAAATTAAGAAACTTTGTAAAAATGATATATAAAAACGTAGGCAAAGATTATCAAATCTGGAATTTATTTTTTACTGATTGTTCTTGCTTCCAGTGGAGTACTGCTTAAGCAATTGGATAAGTATAGATTTCAGACCCTGGTTAATTGAAGCTGACCAAAGGAAAAGGCTTGTAATAGGTACTGAGGTTTTGTGGAAAGGGTAGAAGTTTTGAGCATTTTTTTATCTTTTATAATGGTTTGAAGGCTTTTCATACCTTCTTTAGCAGTTTGGATTTTTAGTATGCACTTTTGGATAAAAGGTTCAATGACTCACAATTTTGAGTCACTTAGATTTAGTGACTTCTTAGATTTGTGATAATGTTAGTGTTAATATTATAATAATATATAATATTTATATGGCATGTAACAGTTAAAGTACTTTCATGAATTTCATTTAAACCTGAAAACGGGTAAGAATCCCAGTGCTCAGGGGGGTTGAGTACATAGTCGGGTCTCTGATTCCAGTTGTATTACGTTTATCTCTAGCACAGTTGTATTTACTGACAAAATGTGAAAAACAGAAGCTATTATATAAGAGATATTATTCTTAAGAGATGGGGTAAAAATAAGTGATAATTTTAAAAAACATAATAGCTTAAAGGTTTAAAATACTTGATGTCATATTGGAGAATTGTGTATTAAAAGGAGTAAATCAAGCCCCTTTCCTGGGGCTTGATTGTGTAAGGAATTCTTTCTAGTGTTTTTGTACAGAATTGAACTTATAGTTTGTAGAATTGCCTAGATTTAGCCTTGAAAAATTGGGTTCTCTCTGGTCATTGCTGAAATGGGTGTTACTAGGTTTGAGGGATCGCTAAAATTTTTGATTCTCTGACCAGTAAAATAAGGGAACTCATTATTACTATCTAACTGTTTGGAGAAATACCATGTTCAAGAGGGATTAGTCTTTTTTAAGATGGTGGAAAATACTGGGAAACATTTTTTGCCTCAGTAGATGGGATAATTCTAACAAAACTGTCCAGTTGGAATGGACTACCTGAAAACCTAGTGGCAGTTCCCTGTTGTTGGCGGGGCTGCCACAGATGGGGCTGCGGTCAAGAGCAGTCTAGTATCAGAACAACAGTAATCCTACGTAACTGTGATTCCTACCAACTGTGGAATTCTTTAGATCTAAGTCAAATTTAAGAAGAGCTAGTTTGCCACAGCAGTGTATGTTGTGCTGCACCCATTCGCAATTTAAGGGAAGTAATCTCCGGGTGTTCTTTGGAAGGAATGATGCTAAAGCTGAAACTCCAGTACTTTGGCCACCTCATGCGAAGAGTTGACTCACTGGAAAAGGCCCTGATGCTGGGAGGGATTGGGGGCAGGAGGAGAAGGGGACGGCAGAGGATGAGATGGCTGGATGGCATCACCGACTTGATGGACATGAGTTTAAGTGAACTCCGGGAGTTGGTGATGGACAGGGAGGCCTGGCATGCTGCGATTCATGGGGTCACAAAGAGTCGGACATGACTGAGCTACTGAACTGAACTGGATCTCTGAAGAATAACGTGAGCTTAGATGAGTCATATCTGTAAACATTTTTAGAAGTGAAGTGAAGTCGCTCAGTCATATCTGACTCTTTGCGACTCCATGGATTGTAGCCTACCAGGCTCCTCCATCCATGGGATTTTCCAGGCAAGAGTACTGGAATGGGTTGCTATTTCCTTCTCCAGGGGATCTTCGCAACCCAGGGATCGAACCCAGGTCTCCCGCACTGTAGGCAGACGCTTTACCGTATGAGCCACCAGGGAAGTCTCAAATATTTTTAGGAGCATCCAGCAAATCCAAGGTGGCTTACCAGGTGACTCAGTGGTAAAGAATCCACCTGTCACTTCAAGAGTCACAGGAGATGTGGGTTAAGTCCCTGGGTTTGGAAAATTCCCTGGAGGAGAAATTGGCAACCACACTCCACTATTCTTGCCTGGGAAATCTCATGGACAGAGGAGGAGCCCAGCCAGTTACAGTCCATGGAGTCACAAAGTTAGACACGACTAAGAACCCACCCAGTAAATCCAGGTTAGCAATGTTTATTCTGTACCTTCCAATTTCTGCACCTGAAAACCTTGTATTACTTAAAACTTAAAATTATATAATTATTTGAGGGTGAAAAATTAAAATTTGAGTTAACAAAGTTAGCGAAAGTTAATTTTGCCGTGTTGTTCAGTCATTGTGTCCAACTCTGCAACCCTGTGGACTGCAGCACGCCAGACTTCCCTGTCCTTCACTGTCTCCTGGAGTTTGCTCAAACTCATGTCCATTGAGTTGGTGATACCATCCAACCATCTCATCATTTCTCGTCCCCTTCTCCTCCTATCCTCAATCTTTCCAGGTATCAGGGTGTTTCCAATGAGTCGACTCTTCACATCAGGTGGCCAAAGTATTGGAGCCTCAGCTTCAGCTTCAGTCCTATACTTTGTGTTACTTACTGGATATTACATGATATGAGATATAATTTGATTTCTGCCTCTTTAAAACTTTTACCTCTAAAATTTGTACTTGCATTTAGCAGTGATTATATTACATTTCAAACCAGTTAGATTTTTGAATCTAGGAAGAATACACTTTTTGAAATCTAGGATGAATAAAAAATATTCTAAGTCTATATTGCATTATTCAAAAAATGAGATTATTAAGGTTAAATCATTAAGGGAAAAAACTCTCGATGTCTTCAAATTTAACTTGAAAAGAGTTTCTTTAACTCATTTTATGCTATTTAACTTCTAAAAAATTTATTCAAATTTCAAAAATTAGACAAATTAGCTCATGAATTCATTTTGTTTAGCAAATATACATTGTACGTCTACCATGTAGCAGGCATTGTGCAAGGGCTGAGGCTTCCAAAGTGAACAGAACCTTAGGTTTTTAGGTCAGTTGAGATTAAGAGAGATGTACTTTGAGTCAGTGTTTTTCTTGTTGATGGGCGAACACGTTTGTTATAAATGCAGGCATGTTCACTCTCTGTCCACCATACTAAAGACTAAGCCTTGAATCATATTGTTATAAATGTTTTTTCATGTAATTTAATATTATTTATATGTGTTTACATGTAAGTTGATTGATTTGTTTTGACTGCTAACATACATACTATGTATTTTCCCCTCCTAGGCACCAAATATAGATGAAAAAGTAGATCTTCATTTTATTGCATTAGTTCATGTAGATGGGCATCTCTATGAATTAGGTAAGAACTATTTTAATTTATCCTGGGGAGAAAAATAGTAAATGGGAAAATTTGTATTTATGAAAACATGACTGTTGATATTTATTGTGTTCACTTAAGTTGATTACCTTTCAGCACTGAGTTGGCATAATAACAGTTTTCTGCTTAAGATTTCTTACTAGAAAAAGTAAAACTGTTTTGTTGTTCAAGTGACTTATTAAGATAGTTCAAGAATGCTTGCAACCACCTTTGCAAAACAGGCAAGTAAAAATTATTATAGGAAACTCCTATAATCACTTCAGAATTCTTTACTAAATTTTTGAATTGGTATCAGCAACATCTTGGATGACCATTTAAAACTAGTTTCTTGATCCTGAAACTAGTTTTAAAACATAGTTTATTATTCATAATGATTAGTGTTTGTATTCAGCAATTGGTATCACTAGTTTTTAAGCTTTTGTAACGTCCTTTTGTATCACATCTGATTTTTCAAAAGACTTTACAGGAATCTATGTTTTCTGGCAACAGTTCCTTCAGGCGTGTGTCCACGTCCCTATGATTAATTACTTGGTATTGGCCTATAACTGCATTTATCTTTTAAAAGTTTAACTATCAATGGACTACTTCAGGGACTATTTGGAGATTCTTCTAATTTTAATAGTGTCACACAAGCAGAATAAGCTTGCTATGATTCTTTCATAATACTTACAGTACTTATGAGCCCTCTATGAAAACTTCTTAGATTAGAAAAAAGACCAAATAAAACAAAAGAGTGAAGTCCTTTTCAGTTTCTAGATACCATGATTTTTAGTTCTCTTCTCATTTGCTGTTAAATATTAACTTTACACTTTCACGCTTTCCTTTTCCTTAACTTATTTAAAGACAGAAAAGTTCAGAAAGGACTCTGAGTGTGACTGTAGACGTGATCCATAAAATTTAGATGGATTCTATATTTGGAATACAGCAACAGAATCATATAATTTATTTAAAAGAAGGGGCTCTGTTAAAGGGGACAAGGAAAGGAAAGAAGTGTACAACCCTGTGGATCATCTACAGTAGTAGAGTGATTTGAGTAGGAAATCAAGCTAAAATGAAGTCATTGTCACGGGAGTATGTAACAGACCTGCGGGGCAATTTAGAAGATATGCTTTCTTAATTCAGTCTTTGGAACTTACGTAGAGATAAGATGTAATAGGAATTGGGGATTTCAAATGTCTGATTGCTGGAAGCTAGTTTCCACTCTTAAAGAATAACTAGTAGGGCTTCCCTGGTGTCTCAGTGGTAAAGAATGCACCTGCCAATGCAGAAGACACAGGTTCCGCTCCTCCTCTGGGAAGATACACATGACGCAGATCAGCTAAGCCCGTGCACCCCAGCTGTTGAGCCTGTGCTCTTAAGCTCGGGAGCCACAACTGTTGGCGCCCATGTGCTGCAACTACTGAAGTCCTAGTATCCTAGAGCCTCTGCTCTTCAACAACAGAAACCTTTGTACTGCAACTAGAGAGGAGCCCTCGCTTGCCACTAGAGGAACACAGCAATGAAGACCCAGCACAGCCAAAAGAAATAATAAAGATAAATATATATATTTATATATATATATATTTTTTTTTAAAGAATAACTGGTAGAAGTGGAGGTCTAAAGAGAGTGCTGAGACTGATCAGACACATTCTCATAGATTTAGGAAAGGCCAGAGGAGTGATAAATATGACCCATAACCAGAGATTATAAAAATGTAATGGTGACTTTCAGAATGGGAGGCTGAATAATAGAACAAACAACAGTGAAGATACTTAAAAGAAAAAAAATCTGATTATCTCAGTGGGAAGGAATACATTGTCTGAAAACCCAGTTTGACTGATGAGCTGGCTCTCTGAGCTCAGAGGCTAAAGGGCAGTGGAAGGAAAGACATATATCAAAGGTTGGCTACATATGCAGGAATGGTTCTCTTTTGTAGCACGCCAAGATCAACATGAAAGGATCTTAAAATTGGCTTGAAGTAAGAACATCAGAAAAGAAAGGCAGAACTACTAAGGTCTTGTTTGGTTCAAGTATTCTTTAGCAGGAAGAATGATCAATGTGGCTGATAGAGAATTAGAGCCCTTTGGGAATTACATTCTTTAAATGAGTTTAAAAGAATTTCCGAGTTCTAAAGAATAGCGGGAATCTTTGAGATGTCATAGAGGATAGGGATAAATATTAATACAAGAAAAATTAAGATGGACAGTTACTGACTCATTGCAAGGGGAATTGGTGGTAGCCCTGATGCAAATTCCTAATTTAAAAGGAATGTTGAACAAGAGAAGTATTGAGTTAGTTCATAGAGAATAGTGGTTAAGAGAACAGCATATGGTTTTTAAGGAAAAAGTGATTTCTGAATACCTTTAATTTTTAAAATCAGGCTGTATGATTATAGACATGGGACAGGTAAATCTCTGCAGGACCATTATACAACAGAGGGTAGTGATAGCATTTAATATGTCCATTCTGTACCTAATTGTAGGGTTAACTAATGGAAGGGAGTGAGTTATTCATGTTTCTTTTATCATCCCGTCCTTGTCCTTAGGGCTTCAAGTAGTTCCTGGCATATGTCCTTTTAATTTGTCCCTGTCATTCTTTGAGCTCTTTCTAACTTTCTAGTAGAACAGCATTTCCTGGCTCATCTTTTATTTTCCATGCCTAAGCCTTCTCCAAGGAGCCCTGGTTCTTTCTATTAGAAGATGATGATTAGAACCAAGATCTGGGTGCTCATTGTTATTAAGATGCTGTCACTTTTAGGCTTTCTCAGAGGACAGAGCTAGGAAATACTTGTATGTATTATATAAATAGACACCTGTGTGTGAATAAGAATATACATGGACACACAATCAATTAGTTATATGTTTCGCTATATTAAAGAGCATTTATTTACATCTACATTTCTAATTCTAAACTAATATTATACATTTTGTGCTAGTGTTACCATATTTATGACTTCCTTTCCTGAACAGGGGAAATCTAGCTCTCATTGTCCTTTATGTATTTTCTGACTTACGCCTTCCCTGATATATAAACAAGCTCTTGGCTGCTCAGCCTAAAGCTCCGTTCCAGACACACTGCTTTCCGCCCCCACCTGGCCCCCTGATCCTGGCCTGGCGCAGACAAATAGCCGGAGCTCTCCCAAGTGTGTAGCTGCCTTCTTCCTGGCATTGTGCAGATTCCAACTGCCTCGGCCTCCTTGAACTCTGCTCCCCTCAAACTCTGCCCTCTTTTGCTTTGGTCTCCTAATTAAAGTGGCTGTAGGCTGCTTGGGTCTCCCTCTCATGCACTGGAAGAGAGCTAGTATTACTGTTGGGCTTACCTAACAGTTCTGAGTTACATATTTCCCAGTCTATAAAACAACCATTTCAGGTATTTTGTCCAGGTCTTTAGTTGTTTTCAGTGGAAAGCCTAGTCCAGTACATTATTTCATCCTGGCTGGAGAGGGGGGGTATCTGTTATTCCTGGGCCTCCCACAATGAAGATAAGAATCTGTTTCCTTTGTCACTCTTTACCTACTTCTGTCTCCCAATCACAAAGTACATACTTACTTTTCCCTGTTGTTACAGTTGTTTAGATTCTTTTTTAAAATATATATATACTTTATTGAAGTATAGCTGACTTAGAGTGTTTCAGGTGCACAGCAAGGTGACTCAGTTATACATATACACATGTATTATTTTTCAGAGTATTTTTCATTGTAGGTTATTACCAGATATTGACCATAGATCCCTGTGTTATACAATATATAGTTGTTTAGATTTTTATGACTACAGAAATGTTATTCTCAGATGTGCCATAGTTAATGTACTTTTCTTTTTCACTTTTTTATTTCTCTGTATTTAATAACTGCCCTGTTTTGCTTTTTTGGTTTGCTTGGTTCGTTTTCACTCATATTTTTCTTTAAAAGTAGTGTCTTTTAGTCCAGGCCTATCAGTATGTATGCATATTGATTCAAAAATTATTATTATGTTTCGAAGCCATGAAATTATAGAGGAGATTGTGTTTTATGGCTTGAAGTGCCATTTATAAAACATCTGAAATTATAGACTTGGATATAGACTATCAGTTAACTTTGGGTTTGCATGAGTTTATGTAATTCTGAACTTTTTCATTTTTTCATAGTGTTAAAAAAGTACTACTTTATTCAAGGTGATAATACTCTTGGTGTTGAATAAAATAATCCTAGGTTATTTAGATTGTTGTTCTGTGTTCCTGCCTTGGTACATGGTTACTAGTAGTAATATGTAAACGTTGCAGTGGTTCCCTTTCATTGGCATAAATGTCAGTTTTACTTAGGACCCCTTATCAGAAGGCTTTAAAGTGAAGAAAGAAATTTTGTGTATTTCCTTTTTTAAAAAATGTTTATTTGGCTATGCCAGATCTTTAGTTGCAGCATATGAACTCCTAGTTGCAACTTGTGGGATCTAGTTCCCTGACCAGGGATCGAACCCAGGCCTCCTGAACTGGGAATGTGAAGAGTTAGCCACTGGACCACCAGGGAAGTCCTGAAATTTCTTATATTTCTGATGGTTGTAATTTTTAAAAAGCTGACATTAGTCTTGCATATTCTTTTTAGGAAATTAAAGCCAATAGTGTTTATTTCTAACAGCATGTGTTTATGAAGTTAGACATTCAAACGTGTAAGCAAGGTTCTAAATAACCGTTAGTGTTAAAAATATTCATATGTAGCACATTTAAAGGGTTTGTTCTAGGATATTACTTTATCTTTTAACTTTTGCCTCACTATGGGAAGAGGAAAATGGAAGTTGAAAGTATTAGTACATTATCCTGTCATTCTTAATTAATGGAGACTAAAGAGATAGGACAACTGAATAAAATATGTGATTCTTGATTAGATCCCACATAGAACAAATCAGCATGGATAAAGGATATTTCTGGGTCAGCTGGAAAAATTTCTAAATGAAATAAATGTCATTAATTGTTTATATTATTAAGAAGCATAGTATCCTCTACAAACAACTAGCCATTCACCTGTTTATTTTTCCACAGATGGACGGAAACCATTTCCAATTAACCACGGGGAAACTAGTGATGAAACTTTATTAGAGGTAACAGTAAAACCTGTTGGCCCACCTTCAGTTCATTAATATTCTTGTCATCTTTAAAACATCTCTAAAGAGAACTGGTGTAACTTTTCTCTGTATATCTTCTTGTCCTGGCTTTCTGGAAAAAAATCCAAAAAGAAAAATTTGAACTAGTGTTAAAAATCTACAGCCAATGAAAGAGGTTTGGAAAACTCTTGGTGTAAACAAGTATCAAATGTGAAAAAAAACAAGAGTAGTATTGAAAACATTACACATCGTATCCCATGTTTCATTAAATCCAAGGTACCATCATTTGTTTCTCGATTTTAAAGATTTTAAAATTTATGAACAAATTGTATGGCTTAGAATCAATGAAACATGTAGTTCTCAGGTTAAAAGCTTCTTAAAAGCCTTTTAAGAAAGAACACTTCCATATCTCATACTTTTGTACTAAGCAAATTAGGCCACCCCGCTATTCACTTTTCTGGTGTCCTCTGAGTTATTTTGCATTTGAGAAAAGTAGTCTGTGGTATAAAATTACTATGAATTAGGAAGCTATGAAGCATTTTATGTATCATCTGTAAGTAAAACTGTTTTTAAACTGAAAGATTATGTCTTTTTCCCCTCTAGGATGCCATAGAAGTTTGCAAGAAGTTTATGGAACGTGACCCTGATGAACTGAGATTCAATGCCATTGCTCTTTCTGCAGCATAGCCCATCCAGAATGGAAACACCAAATACTGTATTATTTGCAACAAAATTAAATTTCCTCTGCCAGACACTAACTCACAAATTTTGATATTTTCATTAACTTGACTGATTAAACTTTATGTGAACTAAACTTTGACTTAATCTGTGTTTTATATTATTTTTTGCCCCAAATTAAAGCTGCAATTCTTTTTTTCCCTTTCTTTCTTGTGAAGGGTTTGCCTTTTTGGATGACTAGCAATATCTTTCTTATTCTCTTTGAATTTCATAGGAGAGTCTGTATTGGTATGCAGGCACAATTTCCATATGCAAGTATGAACATACATATTTATTTAACAGACATTATCATCTATTTGTAATGAGCTGGATACTGTTCTGGGGGCTGGAGTTAACAGTGAACATTATAGCAAGTTCCATAGTCATGAAGCTTATGTTCCTGTGAGAACAAATGATAAGCACATTAATGGAGCTTCCTAGGTGGCTCAAATGGTAAAGAACCCACCTGCTAACACAGGAGATGCAGGCAAGAGATGCGGATTCAATCCCTGTGTTGGAAGGATCCACTGGAGGAGGAAATGGCAGCCCACTCCGGTATTCTTGCCTGGAAAATCCTGTGGACAGAGGAGCCTGGCAGGCTACAGTTCATCAGGTTGTCAAGAGTCAGACAGTACTTGGTGACTGAACCTACACACACATACACACAAGCACATTAATAAGATACATACCAATAATAACAGCTATACAGAAAAAGTTGGATTTGTGTTAGTGACTGAGTGGATCTTTTAGGTTATTGTGGTTAGAGAAGGCTTCTGTGGGAGGTAACTTTGAGATCTGAGCAGCTAAACATAGCTAGTCATAGAAAGGTGGTGGGGAAGAGAAGAGGGACTATTTCTTGCAGAGTTCCTAAAGTAGGCAAGTCTTGCTGGGTTTTAGGACCAGGATAAAAAAAAAAAAAGGTTCATATAACCAGAGCATTGAAAGTAAGGGGGAAAATCCAAGCGATGAGGTCAGAGTTGGAGAGCTTAGTGATACAGGAATACAGGAAAAGGCATTTGGACTTAGCACAGGTGTGAAGGTAAGCCATTGGAGAGTTTTACACAGGAAAGTGACCTGATTTGGTTTATAATTTTAGGTCATTGATTACTTTGTGGATAATAAATTGGGGGGAGGGGGTAAGAAAAGGAAGAGAGACGTGCGAGAAGCCCACTGCTTTAGTTCAGTGACAGATGATGATGGCTAGGGTCTTAAAATTAGTAGTAATTTAGATTGAGATATCTGGGTAAATTTGGGTGTTTTTTTAATAAGGAACTTAAAAGGATGGGGGAAGGTGGAAAGGTATTTGTAGAGTTAGATCAACACAGGGTTGGTGTAATGGTCCATCTTTTTAGAAGAATATTGGTTACACTGGTGTATATACATTTAGCAAAACTCATTGAATTGTTACTTCACTGTATATATATTTTACCCTAAAAAACAAAAACAGGGCAGAAATGAACTGAAATGAGAATAGCAGTTAGGAAACAGATCAAATTGATCCAGAATGAAGTTCTGAACTCAAACAGTTGAATGTAGATGTTTATACATGCTTCACTGAGTTGGGGTGGATTCCTGAGGCTATAACATGAGATAAGTGGTGTTTTAAAACTATGAAACAGAGGGGTTTCCCTGATGGTCCACTGGTTAAGACTTTGCCCTCCCAAGGCAGGGTTCGGTCCCTGGTCTGGGAAACTAAGATCTTGGATGCTGCACAGCGCAGCCAAAAAAAGGGCTAAAAAAGGATATACGTATGCGTATAATTGGTTCACTTTGCTGTACAGCAAAGCCAATACAACATTGTAAACCAACTATACACCAATTAAAATTAATTTTAAAGGAAATGTTAAGTAACTTGATGCAGGTGTTAGCTAACACTATGGTAGTAGTGATTTTGCAATACATACGTTAAATAAATGGTACAACTTAGAAAAGTAATAGGGGCTTCTCTGGTGGTCCAGTGGTTAAGAATCCACCTTGCAATGGAGGAGACACGGGTTCAATCCCTGTTCAGGGAACTATGATCCCACATGGCACAAGGCAGCTAAACCCAGGTGCCCAACTCCCGAGCCTGCGTGCCATGATTAGAAGCTGGTGGGCTGCGGTAAAAGATCCTGCCTGCTGCAACTCAGACCAGACACAACCAAAAAAAAGACCCTTTTTTTTTTGAAGTAATAGGTTTGTTGAGTACATGAAATCTTTGTTATTCAAAGTGTGGTTACATCAATGTTATCTGGGGAACTTGTGAGACTGAATCAGAACCAGTGTTTTAAGATCCCTGAGTGAGTCATAATAAGTTTGGGAAGCACGAGATTAGAAAAAAAATAGACTAAAAGTCATTTTGGACCTGTCTATTAAATGTACTACCCATGTATGTTGAAGAGGGCCTGAATGAAATGTTGGCAGTAAGGATGAAGAAAAAATCGGAAACAGTTCTATAAATGGATAGTATATAGAGATGATGCTTTGTCATGCCAATAACAACCACCAAGTGTTCTGTTTTTTTTGTTATACTGTTTGCATTTTGTACTCACATTTGTCTTGTATATCATCTTAAATATTTTAAATATTCCTAAGCAGTGTTCTGCCTGTTGCCTTGCTGGGTTTCTCCTATATAATTTCTTAGTTCTTAATGACATATTAGCAAGAATTTATGTAGTTTCTCAAAGTTTTCTAGGTTGAACACTAACTTTAAAAAATCTTAATGTTTTTTATTGTTATATTTGATTTACAGTATGTTTTAAGTGTATGGAGCTTCTCAAGTGGCTCAGTGGTAAAGATCCTGCCAATGCAGGAGATGCAAGAAACATGAGTTTGATCCTTGAGTTGGGAAGATGCCCTGGAGTTGGAAATGGCACCCTACTCTAGTTCTCTTGCCTGGGAAATCCCATGGACAGAGGAGCCTGGTGGGCTACAGTCCATGGTGTTGCAAAGAGTCGTACACAACTGAGCAACTGAGCATGCATGCATGTTTTAGGTGTACAACATGATTTGAAATCAGAGATTACACTCCATTTAAAGTTATCCTAAAATAGTTGTCATATTTCATGTGCTGTACAGTATATCCTTAGAGCTTATTTATTTTATACATGATAGTTTGTATCTTTTAATACCTTATTCCTATCCCGCCCCTCCTCCCTTCCCTCTCCTACTCCCCACTGATAACCACTAGTTTGTCTTGTGAATCTATTTCTGTTTTGTTATATTCATTCCTTTATTTTTTTAAATTCCACATATAAGTTATAACATAGAGTATTTGTTTTTCTCTGTCCAACATTTCACTAAACATAGTACCTTCTAGGTCCATCCATGCTGTTGCGGATGGGAAAATCTCATTCTTTTTGGCTGAATAGTATTCTGTTGTATAGATACCACATCTTCTTTATCCATTCATCTGTTGATATGCACTTTGGTTGTTTCCATATCTTGGCAACTGTAAGTAAAGCTGCTATGGATATTGGGGTGCATTTATCTTTTGAATTAGTGCTTTTGTTTTCTTCTTTTGTTTTCTACATTCGGGAGTGGAGTTGCTGGATTGCATGGCAGTTCTATTTTTAGTTGTTTGGGGAACCTCCATACTGTTTTCCATATGCGCATTCCAGACTGCACCAATTTACATTCCCACCAACAGTGTGTGAGGGTGTCCTTTTCTCCACATCCTCACCAACACTGGTCATTTGGGTTCTTTTGATGGCAGCCACTCTTACAGACATGAGGTGATATCTCATGGTGGTTTTGATTTGTGTTTCCCTGTGCTTCCAGGTGGCCCAGTGGTGAAGAATCAGCCTGCCAGTGCAGGAGATGCAAAAGACACGAGCTCAATCCCTGGGTCAGGAAGACCCCCTGGAGAAGGAAATAGCTACCCACTCCAGTACTTTTGCTTGGAAATTCCCATGGACAGAGGAGCCTGGGCTAAAGTCCCTTGGGTCGCAAAGAGTAAGGTATGACTGAGCACAGCAGTACAAGCAAGTTGAGCACCTCTTCATGCATCTGTTGACTGTATGTCTAGTTATGAGTCATTTCTGCATATTGCTGTTAAGGACCATAATATGTTTTGGGGAAGTAAGATTAAAATGAAACTTTAAATGTTTTTCTCGGTGGACTTTTTAAGAGCTGACTAAACATCACCTTTCACTAGGCGTAGTGATTTGCTTTAAATTACTGAATCAGAGGAAATTTATGAACTCTACAAGGTTTAACTCCTAATATTTTGTGTTCATCTGTGACTAAAACAAAAGTTATCTGTATTCTATGGTGAATCAAACTTTGCATGTGTGAATGCTCATTTGCTTCAGTCATGTCTGACTCTTTGTGACCCTATGGACTGTAGCCCGCCAGGCTCCTCTGTGCATAGGATTCTCCAGACAAGAATACTGCAGTGGGTTGCCATGCCCCGCTCCAGGGGATCTTCCCGACGACAAGGATCGAAACTGCTTATCCTGCATCTCCTGCATTGCAGGTGGATTCTTTACCGCTGAGCCACAGGGGAAGCCCTTATATCTTAAATGAAAACCTTATATGTAATTAAATTATATCTTTAATTCAGTGTAAAAATTATTTAAACAAATCTGATTTGCATTTAATTTCCATCTTAGATTTGTGTACAGACAGTGCTTGTTAGGTAAGCATTATAGCTGGGCTGTGTCCAACAAACCTGCTTATTTCATTTAATGAAAATAATATAGTTTAAAAGAGATTTTTAGCCATTAATGTTTAACTACTACTGTAGTTTTCAAAAGAAGCATCTATAGGCTTAAGAGACATATATTGATGCTTGTAGAAAATTGCAAATAGACATAGTTTAATTACTTTTTAAAATACTTTTAATTACTTTAAAAAATACTTTTATATTTATAGAAATTATTTCTTCTAGGGAAAGTGTATATATATATATGTGTGTGTGTGTGTGTATTTGCATGAGTGTATATAAATTATCTGGGAATTAACAAGTATATATGTGTATATATGTACATACACATTCATATCTTGAATAGGAAACTAACTTTGGTCTAAAATTCTCTGCACATTATGAAAATCCCTGACTGGAGTTAAAGTAAAACCACTCTGACAAGTGTATAATCGTTGTAAAGGTTGTTAGAGCTAATTTAGATGGACTTGTACACATGTAAATGTTGGTAATGTTTTAATCTTATGAAATTCTCTAGTAAAATCTTAGATTCCTTATGCTCTCAACAAGATTACTACCAAAAACCAAATGTGGAATATACTGAGTTTTCAGACAGCAGAAAATAAGTTTTGTCATTTCCATTGTTTCTTTTGACTTCAAATTTTGACCGCTTACACGCATTGCATGTGTACGTTCTAGGTTGCTCAGTCACGACTGACTCTTTGTGACCCTATGGACCATAGACTGCCAGGCTCCTCTGTTCATGGGATTCTCCAGGCAAGAGTACTGGAGTGGGTTGCTACGCCCTCCTCCAAGAGGTCTTCCATGCCCAGATATTATACAGGAGGCTTTGTTGACAACAAATGCTATAAGTTTTGAGCATTAATTTCCTGTCTAATTGATACCATGGTTGGGAATCCTTGATTTAGAGGCACTGAATGTGCATAATCAATAATAAAAGCTATTTTGCAAAATGAATGATTTAATATTATGATTTTAATATGCATAGAAATATATAGTAAAGCCATTCTAATCTATAAAACAGATATGAGTGTAATTGAATTAAAATAAAAATCCACATCTTCAAGAATAAGTCCCAAATGATATGAATGATACATTTTAGTTCATTCAAAATTATGCCTTTATGACATATAAACATAGTTGGTATTTAAATAACAATTACAGTCAATAGTCTATTCTTTAAGAGCTAAAGGATAGGAGCTCTGTCCTGCACATGTTCAGTGAGGACAAGATGAAAACAAATTGCCTGAAGTTTTATTTGTGTCTTAAACATAAAAGAGATCAAACTGCCAGCATTCATTGGACCATAGAAGAATTCTGAAAAAATTCTGCTTCCTTGACTATGCTAAAGCCTTTGACTGTGTGTATCACAACAAACTGTGGAAAATTCTTAAAGAGATGGAAATACCAGCCCACCTTAACTGCCTCCTAAGAAATCTGTATGCAGGTCAAGAAGCAACAGTTAGAACTGGACATGGAATAACAGACTGGTTCCAAATAGGAAAAGGAGTACGTCAAGGCTGTATATTGTCACCCTGCTTATTTAACTTCTATGCAGAGTATATCATGAGAAACACTGGGCTGGAAGAAGCACAAGCTGGAATCAAGATTGCCGGGAGAAATATCAACAACCTCAGAAATGTAGATGACACCACCCTTATGGGAGAAAGAGAACTAAAGAGCCTCTTTTTTTTTTTTCCATCTGTGGCAGATTTATGTTTTAATTCATATTATCATACAAAATAAAGTCATATTATAAATTCTTGGCTATATGAAACTTTTAGTATTTTATTCATTTTCATAGTTTTACAGTATTAGTAAAAATAATGACCATTATAAATAAGTATAAAATGGAAGTTGATGAAAAAATAACCCCAAGTCTTCCTTGACTCCCACCCTCCCACCAAAAAACTAGCTAGTATATGGCAAATATCCTTTTCACATATTATCTTTAGGCATATATTCACTTTGTAGTGGTGGATGGTTTAGTCGCTAAGTCGTGTCTAACTCTTGTGATCCCACGGACTGTAGCCTGCCAGGCTCCTCTGTCCATGGTGTTTTCCAGGCAAGATTACTGGAGTGGGTTGCCATTTCCTTCTCCACTAAAGAGCCTCTTGATGAAAGTGAAAGAGGAGAGTGAAAAAGCTAGCTTAAAATTCAATGTTCAAAAACAAAGATCATGGCATTTGGTCCCATCACTTCACGGCAAGTAGATGGGGAAACAATGGAGACAGTGACAGACTTTCTTTTCTTGGGCTCCAAAATCACTGTTGATGGTGCCTACAGCCATTAAATTAAGACACCTGCTCCTTGGAAGAAAAGCTATGACCAACCTAGCCATCACATTAAAAAGCAGAGACATCTCTTTGCTGACAAAGGTCTGTATAGTCAAAGTTATGGTTTTTCCAGTAGTTATGTATGGATGTGAGAGTTGGACCATAAAGAAGGCTGAGCACTGAACAATGGCTTTCAAACTGTGGTATTGGAGAAGACTCTTGAGAGTCCCTTGTACTTAAAGGAGATCAAACCAGTCAATCCTAAAGGAAATCAATTCTGACTATTCATTGGAGGGACTGATGCTGAAGCTGAAGCTCCAATACTTTGCCCAACTGATGCAAAGAGCCAACTCATTGGAAAAGACCTATCCACTGGGAAAGATTGAAGGCAGGAGGAGAAGGGGACGACAGAGGATGAGATGGTTGGATGGCATCAATGAATCAATGGATATGAGTTTGAGCAAACTCCAGGAGATGGTGAAGGACAGGGAAGCCTGGTGTGCTGCAGTCCAGGGGTCACAAAGAGTCGAATAAGACTGAACGATTGAGCATCAACAAAACATGAAAGACTTGAAGCACATGCAAAAGTTGTAAATTTAGACTATTATTTTAAAATGTTGTAAAACCTATCTGCTGAAAAGTTGCATTGTGTATTGAGAGTTTACCTATATTAGAAGATGAACAAAAAACTGCATTTGAATTTTCCTTAGGGTTCAATAGTAGAAAGTTATTTTTCTTTATTCTGCCCTGCATACTAAGTATTTGAAGGCAGAGATTCCTCCCATCCTCCATCACCGCTATACAAGTATACACATTTGATAATAGTGTATACAGTTAATGGGAATGTCACATTGTTCATCTTTTTTTTTTTTTTAACCACTGAGACCAGAGAATATTTTGTGGTCTGGGTATAATTTAAAAGATGCATTCTTATGAAGAACTGATTTCTTTTATAAACAAAATACACATGCCTTAAATATTTCTTCATTTTAAAATGTGAATATTTGCTCTCACAGCTACATTCTGGTGTGACTTAATAATCAGCTACATATGAAGTATTCAAGATAAGAGTACAGCAGTGCTGATTTAAGAATTTTACAAAGTATGACTTGTGGGCAAAATCAACATAGAATGTTTAAAGCCACTCACCTTACTGTTTTTGTTTTTACCTTGCTTTCTTCCATTTTCAGAATCCATGTATCTCATTTGATACAAGGATTCCAGTGGAGGCTCTTAGTTTCCCAAGGCTAGTAGTCATCTAGTGTTTCCTTACTGTGCATGGAATGCCTTGAGAAAGTGACTTCTTTAGCTAAATTAATAAAAATAGGAGGGAAAATGCTTAGGCCAGCTTATTCATGCCCCTCCAATATAGTTCTATAGTTGATAGCTATGTAGATATTAATGATTTTTTGAGCAACTAACCTGGTTCTAAAATGGGATCCAGTTACTCTCAAACATTTCCATCTTAGAAGCCTTAACACTTAAAAATTTTGAAGCACCCAGAGGACATTTTTTTTATCCACTGGTTGTAAACTCTTTATTATTTTTCCTTTCTTTGTAGTTCTTAACCAGTTGCACATTCCACCACACCACTGTTGATGTCATCTATGACGTCGTGAGGGTGGCAACTATCAGCATTGCAGCCCACAGACTGACCAGTTGCCAGGATCTCTTTAATGGTTCCAGAGAGTTCTCTGGGTAGAGATTGATGCCATATCTGCTGGGCAATGTTGATAATCTCATCAAAAGTGATGTTTCCACTGTGCTTAATGTTTTTCTGCTTCTGCCTCTTGGTGGTTCCTTGAGGGCTTTGAGGATAAGGGCAGAAGCAGAAGGTATCACCTCAGCCTTGGCCTGTCTGTTCTGAGTCGTCATTTTCATTTTAATCCTCAGACCCTTCCAATCACCAGTTGCCTTGGTGGTGTCACCATCAACCTCTTTTGGAAACAGACCCAGGGGGCCGATCTTGGGGAGCAGGGCAGACACGACACCAACTTCCCCACCGGTACACCACAGATACACGACTTTGACCTCGTTGGGCTTGGTGGCTCAGTTGGTAAAAAATGTGCACGCAATGCAGGAGACCCAAGTTCAAACCCTTGGTCGGTGTTTGAACTTCCCCTGGGTCAGGAAGATGCCCTGGAGAAGGGAATGACAACTCACTCTGGTATTCTTGCTTGGAGAATTCCATGGTTAGAGGAGCCTGGCAGGCTACTGTCCATGGGGTTGCAAAGAGTTGGACACGACTGAGTGACTAACACATGCTTAGGCAGTATGGTGGAGGCGGCTGGTGTCAGGTGAACCCAGATTCTGGACTACTGAAGAAATTTACACCTTTGCCTCCTCTGAGCTGAAAGTCGAAAGCCCAGAGGAACTTTGTAAGTTATATCTGTTGATTTGTAAGTCATAAATTTAAGTAATAATTTTAAGAATATTAATGTATTTTAAAATAAAAATAAACACCTTACAAGTTAACAGATAACATTTCGATTAAAATAGCTATTTCCTTTAAAAAAGTTAGAAGAGTAGTATTGTTTTGCATTTAATAAAATGCAAAATCTGTTTGATGTCTGACCTAGGAAGACAACTGGAGTCTCCTAAATAATGAAAGGAAAGTGCTTACTGAAATTGGCAATTTAGGAAGTCGGTGGTGATCTATGTCAAAACAATTTTGAAGATACTCATTTGAAGGCAAAGACAGTGTTTCTTGCACATCATTTTATCCCGAGTCTGGTTCAGTGCTTTGCATGTAGTAGACGCCAGATGATATCCAGGAGGTAACTGAACCATCCTGCAGTGGGTTGGGATATGAACAGAGGGTGAAAATACGGATTTAGGGGGCACAGACACCACCTTCTCGGCACTTGGTTGAGAAAAGGAGCAAAACAAGGTCATAGCTGGATTCAGGGCAGGATCAGAGAGGGCTGTTTTTTGTTGCTGTTGTTTATAAGAGTGTTGCTATGTGAGGAAACAAAAACAGCAGAGAGAAACTGACAACACAGCAAAGAAATGGGATGACCGGGACCAATGAGGGGTGGGGGAAGATAAGATATGTATCATCCAGCAGAGAGTTTCATACTTTAATGAGTATATGAGAACCTAGATCTTCTTAAAGTGCAGATTCTGAAACTGTCTGTTTCTAACGAGCACCTGGGCTGCTGGTCTGAGGACCTCACTTTGAGAAGGGAGATTCTAGAGCCCAGATGCAGAGCTGAACCTTGGAGGAGGAGCAGAGAGATCTGAACATCCCGGCTGATGGAACTTTTTTAAGAGAGATTTTTTTCCCCTCTAATATCCAGTTAGTACCCTTTTCCTTTCTAAATTCCGTTTCTAATAATTTCAAATTTCAGTGTTCTCACAATGTTTGATGGACAGCAAGATACTGAGGTTATGGCATAAAATGCAATGGTTCTACTATTTTTAAAATGAGACGTTATTAGGATCACTAACAATTATCTAAATATCATTGCTTCATAAACAGAGCTCAGACTTTGGTGTTAGACATGGTTTGATTCTTGGCTCTGATTCTGAGTGGTTTTGGGCAAACTATTAACATCTTAAGTAGGAGTACTTTCATGCAATTTTTTTTCTTTTGTCTCTTTGTGAGAATTACATATGTATCAATAATACATAAAGACCAGCACACAAGAAGTGGTGGCTATTATTATCACATCACTCCACAAGTGCATTAGGCTGCATCGAATATAATTTCAAAGTTGGTTTCATAAATTATCAGATTCATCTAATTTTTCAAAGAATTTAAATAACAAGGTGGAATGAACAGATCAGGCTTTGTTTCTATGCACAAGAGAACTGTGCATATTTCTTCTGTAACTCGGACATGGTTTAACTTTAAAAAAAATCTCAAAATAGCTCAAGTTAGCAGGCATGCAATTTTAGCAAGGTTGATTGGAATTTTGGCCTTTCCTGTAAGTAAGACTAAGCATACTGCTCATTAGAAAACATTTTTATCTGAATCTTTTATTCTTAGGGGCCAAGAATGCTGTTTTTCTTTGATAGCTAGGTTTACAGAAGGTGAAGAAGTGAAGTGAAGTCACTCAGTCGTGTTCAACTCTTTGTGACCCCGTGGACTGTAGCCTACCAGGCTCCTCCATCCATGGGATTCTCCAGGCAAGAATATTGGAGTGGGTTCCATTTTAATCACCTTAATTAATTATTTCAACATTTCAAGTTATTATTATTATTCATTCTTCATTTACAACTATTTGAATTTTGACAAATTTAAATATAGTGACAAAACAATATATATTCAATATAAGGTTATAATATAAGCCTATTTTAATTTTAATTACAACTGCTATGAAGAAAGGGCTTCCTTGGTGGCTCAGACAGGAAAGAATCTTCCTGCAACGAAGGAGACTTGGGTTTGATCTCTGGGTGGGGAAGATCCGCTACAGAAGGGAATGGCAACCCATTCCAATATTCTTGCCTGGGAAATCCCAGGGACAGAGGAACCTGGTGGGCCATAGTCCATGGGGTCACAAAGAGTCAGATGTGACTGAGTGACTAACACTTCTTCACTTTCTTATGAAGAAAATGTGGATAGACAATATTTCCACTTTTCACACTTGGACTTCCTGTGCTGAGAACACAGTTCTGAGCTCCAGGAATTTGAAGGTGACTGATCATTGCCCCGGGGCCGGGTCTATGTGGGCTGGCTAGATCTCAGGGAGGGAGCCGGAAGCACAGAAAGTAATAGTTTCTTTCTCTGTTGCTTTGAAAGCATCAAGAAGGAACGTCTCCATTTGTTTTTTTTGTGTGTGTTATATTTTTAATGCTCAGTACTAGGCCTTAAAAAAAATTTTTTTTAAAATTATTTACTTAGCTGCACTGGGTCTTAGTTGCAGCTTGCGTGATCTTTGTTGCGTCATGCTGGATCTTTCATTGTGGTGCACATGGGCTCAGCTGCCTTGTGGCTTCTGGGATCTTAGATCCCTCAGTTCAGTTCAGTAGCTCAGTCATGTCCGACTCTTTGCAACCCCATGAATCGCAGCACGCCAGGCCTCCCTGTCCATCACCATCTCCCAGAGTTCACTCAAACTCACGTCCATCGATTCAGTGATGCCATTCAGCTGTCTCATCCTCTGTCGTCCCCTTCTCCTTCTGCCCCCAATCCTTCCCAGCATGAGAGTCTTTTCCAATGAGTCAACTCTTCGCAGGAGGTGGCCCAAATACTGGAGTTTCCGCTTCAGCATCATTCCTTCCAAAGAACACCCAGGGCTGATCTCCTCTAGAATGGACTGGTTGGATCTCCTTGCAGTCCAAGGGACTCTCAACAGTCTTCTCCAACACCACAGTTCAAAAGCATCAATTCTTCGGCGCTCAGCTTTCTTCACAGTCCAACTCTCACATCCATACATGACTACTGGAAAAACCATAGCCTTGACTAGATGGACCTTTGTTGGCAAAGTAATGTCTCTGCTTTTGAATATGCTATCTAGGTTGGTCATAACTTTCCTTCCAAGGAGTAAGTGTCTTTTAATTTCATGGCTGCAATCACCATCTGCAGTGATTTTGGAGCCCCCCAAAATAAAGTCTGACACTGTTTCCACTGTTTCCCCATCTATTTCCCATGACGTGATGGGACCAGATGCCATGATCTTCGTTTTCTGAATGTTGAGCTTTAAGCCAACTTTTTCACTCTCCACTTTCACTTTCATCAAGAGGCTTTTGAGTTCCTCTTCACTTTCTGCCATAACGGTGGTGTCATCTGCATATCTGAGGTGATTGATATTTCTCCCGGCAATCTTGATTCCAGCTTGTGTTTCTTCCAGCCCAGTGTTTCTCATGATGTACTCTGCCTCTAAGTTAAATAAGCAGGGTGACAATATACAGCCTTGACATACTCCTTTTCCTATTTGGAACCAGTCTGTTGTTCCATGTCCAGTTCTAACTGTTGCTTCCTGACCTGCATATAGGTTTCTCAAGAGGCAGATCAAGTGGTCTGGTATTCCCATGTCTTTCAGAATTTTCCACAGTTTCTTGTGATCCACACAGTCAAAGGCTTTGGCATAGTCAATAAAGCAGAAATAGATGTTTTTCTCTTGCTTTTTCCATGATCCAGCGGATGTTGGCAATTTGATCTCTGGTTCCTCTGCCTTTTCTAAAACCAGGTTCCCTCACCAGGGATCAAACCTGCATCCCCTGGATTCTTAACCACTGGACCTCCTGGAAAGTTCCTTCATTTGGTTTTCTTTATGAAACACATGCAGAGGGCAAAGAGGAGGTTCATAGAAGGTTAAAAAAAGAATAAATTGAGATTTATTGAGATAAATTTAAGTCAATTTTCCAGACTATCCCCAGGCACATTTTACTGGAACTTTTATTCTTAGTATTCACAATATTGCAAATATTTAGCTCTCCCTTATCAATCTTATAATCATCGTTGATCTCTTGCATTGGTAGAATATGCCAGGATGGTGGGAGATATTAATGTAGTACAATGAGTACTGACGTTGGTAGCATGTTTTCATGTACGAGGTGATGAGGAGATGCAGAAATGTCAGCCAAGCTACTTGACACCAATTTTAGTTGAGGTCTGTGGGCCCAGTGCTATTAAGATCCTGCTTGACTTTACTTTGAAAAGTTTTTCTCCTTCTTTTTCTAAATCTTGTAATTGTATGTCAAGTACCAACTTCATAATTCATGCTCCTACTCTAATCATGCTTTTAAGAACTTTAAGAATTATAAGCCCAGGGATCTTTTCAAAAGGATCAGACTAGAAATGGATGTTTATGGTGGGTGTCATGTTAATTTACAACCACTGTCCTAACCTGACATTAGATGTATCCAAAGATATGGCAATAAACATGCAGGATAGTGATGTCTGATTCTGAAAAACTTACTTATTCACAAGAATTTATTTTCTCCACTGTGTGTTGGCCAAATATGTCAGGATAGCAATTAAAAGTAGATCTGAAAATTTATAGCTCCTGATCTTTTAATTTAGCATCCAGTAAACTTTTCTGTCAGTGAGGGCTTAAAGAACAAAACACTTCATTGGCAAAGAATTTTTCTTGCGGGATTACATTGCAATTATTTTGCAAATGATGTGAAATTTCTACAAGCCACTAGAAGAGCATAAATAATCTTATCTCTAAAATTTGAATTTAAGTCAAAATACTCCTAGTATTTTATCAGGTTCATATTTGTGTTTGACTTTTGAAGGACCAGCATTTATGTGTCTTGGTATCTCTGCTAGCTAGCAACTCAATAAATATTTTTTGTTGCTCAATAAATATATGCTGATTAATTAATTTTATTTTTTCACCCATGTTAATGTTTTAACTTTCCTAGTCATGAATCTTTGTGCAGTTGTAAATTTGGAGATTAAAAGAAATTCTGGAAGGACAAATCCTATTAAGGTAAAATTTTTCTCTAATTTCTAAAGCAGAATCAGAAAAAGTTAACTCGTTAACATAATTAAATTGGTAATTTATTGCATGTGTTGTCAAATAAAACTTTTATTTCAAAATGGTGAAAAGTTTGGCTCTTGGAATTTATCAATTTAGATTTGTTTTTATATACGTTACAGGAAAATAAAAGTTATTGAAAATTTGGCCATGGCATAATGACTAATAAGATTTTAGAAAGTGAAGTGATAGGTAAATAACATTCTTCTGGCCTATGCCACCACTAGGAGAGTAAAATCAGTTCATAAATGCATATGATCCCCAGATATCTCTTGAGTACTCCTAAATCTTTGATCTTTTGGAGTTACAGCTCTTTTAATTTTCAAATACAATGCTTTGAATGACCATCTCAGCTTCCCCAAATATCTCCAAGAATTCTTTTCAAAAACTAAAAAATAAAAGTTTATTTGGTTGTGTTGGGTCTTGGTTACGGCATAGGAACTCTTAATTGCAGCGTGTGGGACCTGGTTTCCTGACCAGGGGTCAAACCTGGGCCCCCTGCATTGGGAGCAAGGAGTCATAGCCACTAGACCAGCAGGGAAATCCTCCAAGGATTCTCAAGAGTGAACATATCTCCAGATTTCTCTGGTTCAGCTGTGTACTTCTGCAGAATTCTCACTGCCTGTTTCAGTCTCTCAACTACGCCAGACACTCACCTTTCCCAGGTAGCACATGGCCTCATGCAGAGCATTGCCATACCCTCAAGATACCACTAACAAAGCTGTGTATCCAACTTTGCTGAAGGTCGCCACACTTCAGAAGAGAATTAGAATATAAAAATGTTCGCCACTGCCTTAAACCTATACTTTGAATACAACTATTTCTGGAACCTAAACGCTTCTGGAAGTTAAACACTTTATAGGTTTATTCAGCTTCCCAGCCTTTCTGCCTTACCTCAAAGTCCACCCTGTTCTCATTTGTTGGAGAAATACTTTTCATAAATGTTAATATTTCCCAAGGCCAAATTCATGCCAGCTTAAGAATATTCCACTATTATTATCTATGGGTACTATTAGAATATTCCACTAATATTACCTATGGGAGTTGGTTTCTCACTAGGACTCACTAGACATCCTTAGACACAAGAAGACACACAGAAATACATCTCTTAAGGTTTGGTTTGTAGTGAAAGTGGTGGGGGTGGTAATAAATAATTCTAACAGAGCAATACAGGATGGCTGTTGGCATAACGAATTCTGTTTCTACTGAGGTTTCTGGGCTAGTAGGAAGTAAGCTAATTCCTCCTGATGTCTTTTGATCTCCTTTGGGTCCCTTTTGGGTAAAACACACACTCACGCAAGATCTCCCAAGTTTGAACAATTATTCTCAGAGACTAGACCATCTAAGTGCATATTATAGAAAGGAAATACATCTCTAAAGCCATTACTTTGCTGACAAAGGTCCATCTAGTCAAAGCTATGGTTTTTCTAGTAGTCATGTATGGATGTGAGAGTTGGACTATAAAGAAAGATGCACGCTGAAGAATTGATGTTTTGAACTGTGGTGTTGCAGAAGACTCTTGAGAGTCCCTTGGACTACAAGGAGATCAAACCAGTTCATCCTAAAGCAGATCAGTCCTGGTTGTTCATTGGAAGGACTGATGTTGAGGCTGAAGCTCCAATACTTTGGCCACCTGATGTGAAGAACTGACTCATTGGAAAAGACCCTGATGCTGGGAAAGATTGATGGCAGGAGGAGAAGGGGACAACAGAGGATGAGATGGTTGGATGGCATCACTGACTCAATGGACATGAGTTTGAGCAAGCTCAGGGAAGCCTGGCGTGCTGCTGTCATGGGGTTGCAAAGAGCTGGACGCGACTGAGAGACTGAACTGAACTGAAAGCCAGTACATCTCATGAAGAATTTTTCCTGATGGTAGAAAACAGCATTCTACATTTTACACAGCAAAGTTTCAGACCCTTTCCCCGCTCTGTTTTCCTTACCTAGATCATGACCAGAGGTCTATCTCTGAAAAAATAAAATGGCACCTATTATAATACTTTTTCAAATAACAGAGCCATAGACCCCTGATCACTACCTCTATTTATCCAAAGATCCAACAGAAAATATCTGATGTGTGTAATCTATGGGGATATGGGTGTGTCTGTGTTTGTGTGTGTATATATGTAAAGTTCTGTGTGTGCTAGGTCTCTCAATCATGTCCGACTCTCTTTGGCCCCATGGACTGTAGCCCACCAGGCTCCTCTGTCCATGAGATTTCCCAGGCAAGAATACTGGAGCAGGTTGCCATTTCCTACTCCAGAAGATCTTTCCGCCCAGGGATGGAATCTGCATCTCTTGTGTCTCCTGCATGCGTGTGTGTGTGTGTGTGTGTGTGTGTGTGTGTGTGTGTGTGTGTATGAAAGCTTCAGTTACATAGGATTGAAATAGTTTGGCCTGACTGGTATATTTCTGTCCACAAGTGTCCATGGTAGAGTCATGGATGGATCATTCTTAGTCCAAGAACTCCTGGTAGACCAACGATTTACCTCAGAGACCCTTGTGAGCATTCTAAACTGATGTTTACATTCAAGGAAATCCCTTTGCCTTCTTTCACAAAGGACCTTCTGAAGGAGCTGAGCCAAGGCTGGCCTCTTCCATGGCTATTTCCAACCCCTGAGGGGACACCAGACTCTCCTCTGTGTAGACTGAGATTTCATGGCTGTGCTGGAACTCTGAGAATAGCCAACGGCTTCATTTCATAGCTGTTTGTAACATCTCTTCACTCTGCATGGAGGTGAGTGTGAGGTGTGCTGGAGATCACCTTTCTCCCACCACTGCCTCTGATGACTATTAAGGGAGAATCTGGGATCACAACCTGGGTCTCTTTTTCCCCAGGCCAGTCTATTTTATAGTTTTGAAATCCTTTCCTTTTGAAGCTAACATATTAACTGATATCTATGCACTTTTCACAGAAATAGGAAGAATGAAAAATTTGGGGGGACTTCCCTGGTGGTACAGCGGGTGAGAATCTGCTTGCCAATGCAGGGTACCTGGGTTGGATCACTGGTCCAGGAGGATTCCACATGCCACAGAGCAACTAAGCCCATGCACCACAGCCACTGAGCCCATGCTCTAGAGCCTGTGCTCTGCAACTAGAGAAGCCATCGCAGTGAGAAGCCTGCACGCTGCAATGAAGAGTAGCCCCACTCACTGCAGCTAGAGACAGTCCATATGCAACAACAGACTCAGTGCAGACAAAATAAACCTAACAAAGACTTCTAAACATTTCTAAACAATTAAAGACACTTTTTAAAATATAGTTTGAATTTTTAGCAGTTTCCTATAATAGAGGGCTGTTCCCTCCTGCAAAGATAAAATGAAATATTTTATATTTCAAAATATAAATGCAAATAGTTATTACAATTCTAAGTTAATAGTACAGTAAATGTCATGCTTAATTTTTTCCTGCTTTTTAGCAGAACAAGCTGAACAAACAAAAAGGCTGTTGCTCTGATCAAGAAAACTTAATGAGAGGTCAGGTAGAACTTTCGTACTGAAACATAAAAACAAAAAGGGAAAAAAATGTTTTAGAGAAAACAGGGCTTGACTATTTTTATCTTTGACTATCACTACTAAATATATCCATTTAGGGAAAAACACAGAGTTCATTTTACTCATTCCACTAGGTTGCAGGAAAAGAAGTTTAGTAAACAGATATTCTCTTCTTCTTTTTTCCCAGAAACCCCAATAGTTTATTTTAAAGCTAATTCTAGGGTAAGTCCTTTTGATCTTACTGCTATCACTTAGAGAATTATAGTGTGGTTTTGCAAATCTGGCTAGAATGCAGGACCTTAACAACAACAAAAAAAGAAGTCTTAGATTCTATGTTAAATACTTTGAGTTCAATGATAGGAAACTTTTGTAGATGCTGGAAAAAAGAAAAAAAAAAAAAAAACAACCCAAAGCCTTAAGATCTTTACAGTAGGAAGAAAATAACCAGCTACTCTTCAAATTATGGGGTTGGCCCCAAGTTTTGAAAGCTACCATCTCTGCCGGTCTCCTAATGAGCTGTCTGTGCACACAGGGGAAAGTCAGTAAGTACCAAGGGCTTCTCTCTAGTCTGGCCATCTCATCTAGCAGATTCAAAAGACACATTTAGGATCCCTGCCTTCATCCACTGGGCAGAACACTCATCATCATCAACATCTTATGTGACGAGTGTCCAGCTCAGTCACCTTGGTACTCTGTGATGACCTACATGGAGGAGTGGGGGAGACTTAAGAGGGAGGAGACATATATATATATTCACGTAGAGCTGATTTACTTTGTTCTATAGTAGAAACTAACACAGCATTGTAAAGCAATTACACTCCAATTAAAATAAAAACTGTACTGAAGCCTTCCTCAATGTTCGTCTGCCTTATGGAGGAGTGATATGTGATTCACCTAGGGTTTTTTCCCTTTCTGCTGCCTGCACATCTGTATTCCTCCCTCTTACTTTCATTTCTTAAATATCATCTGTACCACTGTGTCTACTTTTTTCTCACTGGCTCCCATTTCCAAATATAGAATGAAACCTACCTTTCTGAATACCATTATGGAAGTACTGACATTTGTAATCCTTTAATTACTGACACTGAAGGATGTATTTTTATAGGTAAAGATGGGATACTGAGAACTTTATCATTATATATGTATATTTTTTCTCTTTACATGAACTTAATTTTTTCCCAGGTTTAGTGAGATATAATTGACATATAATATTGTGTAAGCTTAAGGTGTACAACATAACGATTTGATACACATGTAATCATGAAATGATTACCACCGTAAGGTTAGTTAACACTTCCATCACTTTATGTAATTACCATTTCTTCCTTTTTTGTGGTTACAACACTTAAGTTTTATCTTTGTAACTTTCAAGCATATAATATTGCTAACTATAGTCAGCATGTGAAAGTGTTAGTTGCTCAGTCGTGTCTGACTTTTTGCAACCCCATGGGTTGTAACCCACCAGGCTCCTCTGTCTAGGGAATTCTCCAGGCAAGAATGCTGGAGTGTGTAGCCATTTCCTTCTCCAAGGGATCTTCCCAACCCAGGGATCGAATCTAGGTCTATTGCATTGTAGGCAGATTCTTTACTGTCTGAACCACCAGGGAAGCCCCATGCTGTACATCAAATCCCCAGAACTCATTCATCTTAAATCTGGAAGTCTTTATCCTTTGACCAATATCTACCCATTTCCATCAGCCTCTGCCCTGGCAGTCACCATTCTAGTCTCTATTTCTATGAGTTTGGCTTTTTAAGATTATATGTTTATTTTTTCTTCACCCACTTAACTGCCAATAGACACTTCAGTTGTCTCCATGTCTTGGCTATTGTGAATGATGCTGCCAGGAACATGGGGTTACCCTTCAAGAGAGTGATTTCATTTCCTGAAAATACACAGTCAGAAGTGGAATTACTGGACTGTATGGTAGTTCTGTTTTGAATTTTTTGAGGAACCACCATACTATTTCCCACATGTAGCTGTATCAATTTACATTCCCACCAACAGTGTACAGGGTTCCCTTTCCCCCACATTCTTGCCAACGCTTGTCTCATCTTTTTGATAATGGCCATTTTAACAGGTGTAATGTCACTGTGATTTTGATATGCATTTCCTGAAGGTTAGTGATTATGAGTATCTTTTTGTGTGTCTGTTGGCCATTTGTCTTCTTCAGAAAACTGTTTTTTCTTTAAATCAGATTTGTGTGTGTGTGCTATATGAATTCCTTATATATTTTGGATATTAACCCCTTATCAAATAGATGGTTTGTCACTGTTTTCCCAATTCTATATCTTAACTTTTAATTTTGCTGATGGTTTCCTTTGCCGTGCAGAAACTCTTTAGTTTGATGTTGTCCCACTTGCTTATTTTCACTTTTGTTGCCAGTACTTTTGGTGTCATCCAAAAATCATTTCCAAGACCACTGTCAGGCAGCTTTCTCTCTATTTATTCTTCTAGGCGTTTTATGGCTTCTGGTATTACAATTCATTTATTTCCTGTTAATTTTTGTGAATGGTATAGAATAGGGGTCCAATTTCATTCTTTAACATGTGAATATCTAGTTTTTCCGACACAGTTTATTGAAGTGAGTCTACCTTCCCAATGAGTATTCTTGGCTCCCTTGTCAAATATTCAGATCAGATCAGATCAGTCGCTCAGTCGTGTCCGACTCTTTGCGACCCCATGAATCGCAGCTCGCCAGGCCTCCCTGTCCATCACCAACTCCCGGAGTTCACCCAGACTCACGTCCATCGAGTCAGTGATGCCATCCAGCCATCTCATCCTCTGTCGTCCCCTTCTCCTCCTGCCCCCAATCCCTCCCAGCATCAGAGTCTTTTCCAATGAGTCAACTCTTCGCATGAGGTGGCCAAAGACTGGAGTTTCAGCTTTAGCATCATTCCTTCCAAAGAACACCCAGGGCTGATCTCCTTCAGAATGGACTGGTTGGATCTCCTTGCAGTCCAAGGGACTTAAGAGTCTTCTCCAACACCACAGTTCAAAAGCATCAGTTCTTCGGCAATCAGCCTTCTTCACAGTCCAACTCTCACATCCATACATGACCACAGGAAAAACCATAGCCTTGACCAGATATCTGTGAGTTTATTTCAGGGCTATTGATTCTCTTCCATTGGCCTATGTGTCTGTTTCTATGCTAGTATCATTGTATTTTAATGACTATAGCTTTGTAATAAAATTTGAAATCAGGAAGTATGATACCTCCAGCTTTGCTCTTCTTTCTTGAGACTGCTTTGACTATGAAGGATCTTTTGTGGTTCTGTAAAAATTTTAGGATTGTTTTTTCTATTGCTGTGGAAAATGCCATTGGGATTTTAATAGGGATTGCACTGAATCTATATAGGTCACTTTGACTAGTATTAACACTTAACAATATTAATTCTCTAATCAATGACAAAGGCTATCCACTCCAATATTCTGGCCTAGAGAATTCTATGGACTGCATAGTCCATGGGGTCGCAAAGAGTCGGACATGACTGAGAGACTTCCACTTCAATCCATGATCATTGGATATCTTTTCATTTAGAATTTGTGTCTTCTCTAATTCCTTTCATCAGTCTCTTGTAAATTTCAGTACAGAGATTTTACCTCCTTGGCTAAATCTAAGTATTTTATTGTTTTATAAATAGGATTGTTTTCTTTCTTTTTCAGATAGTTTGTGGTTAGTGTATAGAAATGTAAATGCTTTTTGTATGTTGATTTTGCATCCAAAGATTTACTGAATTATTTTATTAGTTCTAAGCTTTTTTAGTGGATTTTTTAGAATTGTCTCTGTGTAAGAACGTATCATCTGCAAACAGAGAAGATTTCATCATACTTAATATGTTTTTTTCATCTACCTTCCAGGAGTGATTCTTCCTGTTAATAAAAGTTTTATAAGCATGAGAAATATACCTGCAATTCAGATGTTGGCTATCTGAACCTGTAAGGGCTGACATCTTTATGAACCTTATCCATCCAGGATATAAAGCTCAGTTATTTTATAAGTGTTTCCACTGTACCTGTCTCTTCTTGCAATAATTTCAAGCCACAAGGTCCCTTCATTCTTATGATTTTTGCCCCAGGCATTGTTCAGCCCAGTGCTCCCCTGCCTCTTCCTCTTCCATAGCTCAGAATAACTCCTTTTTCTCCAGTTCATCTAAATCCTCTCTACTCTACCCCACCCACTTGCTTCAAAACACCTGGACCTGAGTTACCCATCTACTGAACCAAAGCATTAACTGACAAAGTCAGTCTCTCCCTGAGGAGCCGTGGTTCTCAGCTGGTGGTGGTTTCTCCCCAGGAGACATTTGACAGTGTCTGGAGATGTTTTTGATGGTCACATCTACAGAGGTACTACTAGCACCTCGTGGGTGGAGGCCAGGGATGGTGCTAATATATTACATATACACGACAATCCCTTACGACAAAGAATTATCCAGCCCAGATTCTCAGTAGTACACCTGTTGAGAAATCCTACTGAAAAAAAAAAAAACAAAACTTAGATAAGCTTTAGTAATCATTGGTATTTTCTACTCTGCTCCTATTAATGTTTGATTACTTCTGTGCATTGAGTTACATATTTTATACTCTCCTCCTCCCCGACACACCAGTCAACAAACAATTGTTGAAAACCAGATACATGTCAGGCAGGGTCAGGCATTCCTAAGTTACTTATGGTTCTATGAGGAAAACAGGTGACATTTTTATGAAACATACCCAGCTGGAATACAAAGCTCAGGTATTTTGTTAGAAGAGTTTCCACTGTACCTGTCTCTTCTTGCAAGAATTTCCAGCCACAGAGTCCCTTCATTCTTACAATCTTTGCCCCAGGCATTGTTCAGCCCAGTGCTCTCCTGCTCCTCCCTTTTTCATAACACAGAGTTACGGTTCAACCTCGTGATTGAAGGGGCTATGATGACATAAAGAAGATGTACCTAATGTAGCCCAGGATGATCTGCAAGGATTTTTGGAAGGATTCTCAGAAGGAAGAGGTCTGAATTGAGCCTGGAAGAATATGTAGGAGAAAGGCAAGAAAAGGAAGGGAGAAAGGCACATTTCTCACAGAGAAAAACATGGGTCAGGACACATGATTAGAAAAGAGGGCAGTAGCAAGTCCTGAACCAGGTCGACGTGATGGCAACCATCAAGATGGCCCCTAAGTTGGCAACTGGGAGTCCTAAAGGAGGAGTTAATTGGGTGGCATGATAAGATTGAATTTTAGAAAGGTCATACAATTCCTGAAAGCTAGCTGAGAGCTAATGAACTAAAGTGGAAATGAGAATGGGGAAGAGGGGCCAGTTGGAGTGATATTGAGGAGACAGCAAGGACAGGACTGGGGATGGGGCAGACATGGAGGTGAGAGATGAGGAAGTCCAGCATGACCTCCAGATTTCAGGTGTGGTACCATTTACAAGTCAGGGAAAGCAAGGGGAAGCCTGCGGGATAAGACAGAAAATCAATTTTGGAAAATCTTTGTGTCAGACAAATATTTTCATTTATAAAAGTAGTTTACATGTCTCTACTGCTGAAGAATTGATGCTTTTGAACTGTGGTGTTGGAGAAGTCTCTTGAGAGTTCCTTGGACTGCAAGGAGATCAAACCAGTCAATCCTGAAGGAAATTAGTCCTGAATATTTATTGGAAGGACTAATACTGAAGCTGAAACTCCAATACTTTGGATGGGAAGAGTCGATTCATTAGGAAAGACCCGATGAAGGCAGGAAGAGAAGGGGATGACAGAGTATCAGACGGTTGGATGGCATCACCGACGCAATGGACATGAATTTGAGCAAGCTTCAGGAGCTGGTTAAGGACAGGGATGCCTAGTGTGCCACAGTCCACAGGGTCACAAAGAGTCAGATATAACTGAGTGAGTGAGCAACAACATACATGCCTTTTGCCAAAAAATTGTAGAAGAGAAATAAATATGAAATCTCCATTCAGAAATGCCAGCATTAAACTTTGGGTGAAGGTGGTTTTTTTTTTTTGCTGTGCTGAGTGGCTTTCTGGATCTCAGTTCACTGACCAAGGATTGAACCTGGGTCCCATCACTGAAAGCTGGCAATCCTAACCACTAGGCCATCAGGAAACTCCTATTTTTTAGGGGGTGGGGTTTCTTCCAAATTGTTCTGTGTGGAAAAATTACACACAGAATGCAATCACATAAGAAAACAGAAAATCACAAAAGCAAATGCAATCACATAAGAAAACAGACTCTTATGTGAATCATCTAAAGGTATGATTTCAATACCTTTAGACCATGAAATTTTTGTACCTGGTTTTATGTCCCTGGATATGTTCTGTTGTCTACTAGTTTACAGTATATGGGAGCTTGAATGGAATTTGTACCCTACTGTTCTGTGAAAATTGTATAAATCTTGTGTGTTAGTCATTTAGTTGTGTCCAACTCTTTGCGACCCTGTGGATTGTAGCTCACCAGGCTCCTCTGTCCATGGAATTCTCCAGGTATGAATACTGGAGTGGGTTGCCATTTCCTTCTGCTGGGGATCTTCCCAACTCAGGGATCGAACCCGGGTCTCTTGCATTGCAGGCAGATTCTTTTAATTATATTGGTTCATAATGCTTTTCTTTTTTTTTCATTTTCTTTTTTTTTCATAATGCTTTTCAGGTCTACTATATCCTTCAACTTTTCTGTATATTCATTCTAATAAGTTTTGAGAGTTTGATAATGAAACTCCAACTAAAAATCTTAATTTCTCTACTTAAAAAATTGAAATTTATAGTGGAACTATATGTAATCTTGTTCTCTATTTTCCGAGTCTCCTATAAATGTGTTATCATATTTTCATAATTTAAAGAATAAAAAAAAGAAAAAAGAAAAATACAATCACAAATTTTATCACTTTATAGATGACTTTCCTTCCACTTTGTAATATATATATATATTTCATAAGCATATATTTCTGTTTTACTATTTATTTTATGCTGGAGTATAACCAATTAACAATATTGTGATAGTTCTAGATGTACAGCAAAGTGACCCAGTCATACATATACATGTATCCATTGTAATATATTTTTAAACATCTCTCTGTGTCATGGACTATCCATTTACATTTTCACTGATTGCACAATATCTCATTCTATGGAAAAACCATAATTTATTCCACCATCCCTATTGTTTAGATTGCTTTGAGGATCTCATTTCTAACAAATCATGCATAATGCCATCACAGGTTGAGTCCTCCAGAGACTCCAGAGATGGACAGAAATGCCATTTGAAGCATAAGATAGTTATCAGGGACTGACGCCAGGTAAGTGAAGAGGGAAGGAACAGGAATGGGTGAGGGAGAAGTTGAACTCTGACACAGGCTGACAGCCTCAACAGTCCTCACTTATATAGAAAGAGTCCATCAGAGTTGTCCCAAATTGGGTGGAAATGACAGGACTTTTTATAACTTCAAGTCCTGGGGCCACTTTCACTGGACATGGCCTCAGGCGAGGCTGCGCTCTGCAGCTGAGGTGGACTTCTAAAGAGAGATTTGGCTAGTGCCTCTATGTGTCCACTGAGGATACTCCTTTTATGCATATATCTTTACCCATATCCTTAGGATAAATTCTCAGAAGTAGAATTGCTGCAGTAGAGCAAGGGCATTTTAAAAATTTTAATATTTATTGCCAAATTACCTTCCAAAAAGATGGTCATTTTCTCCTATCAACAGTTCATTTCACCACTAATGTACAAGAACATGACAATTGTACTGTTTCATGTTTTTAAATATTGAAAGATACTTCAAATTCTTTTGGAAAATAAATAATATTTATGATGTTTTGTCATTATGAATTTTAAGTCTTTCTTTCTGCTTCTGCTGCTGCTGCTAAGTCGCTTCAGTCTGTCCGACTCTGTGCAACCCCATAGACGGCAAAGAATTGGATTTGGGTCTTCTGAGTTGCAAATTTGCAACACTAAAGAGACAGAAATAGCTGGTGCCTGAGCTGACTTGAAACAGAATTTGCAATACCCTATAGCTCTTTCCATGTGAGTATTTGAGCAAACAAATGAAATTCCCACTTATTAGGAAAAATTCATATTTGACACATTACTGATAGAGATGAATGGGAAATAATCATCATTTACTAAGTGCCCGCTTGATGCCAAGCAATGCCCTGGGCTTCTACATAAAACATAATTTTAATTCTCACAAGAAACATTTGAAGTAGTTATTCTCATCACATTTTTCAGGTGAGCAAATTGAAGCTCAGAGAATTTGGTAACTTGGTAACCTTAGTCATCCAAATTCCCACTTCTGTGCACTTCTTGCCATCCTGGGCTGCTTCCCCCATTGCTGAAAGTCAATTGATATAGCAGTAGCTTTAAATGACATTATATATATATACACACACACACATATATTTATATATATATATATATATGTATAATAACTGTAGTAGTAGTAATTCTCATGAAGCTTGCAGAATGTCTGTCTTTCTATTGGTTTGGAAGTCCACAGCATTCACCGTCTAAAATTTTTGTATCACTTATGATAAACAGCACATTGCATATATAAGGTGCTTGCTAAATATTTAATATTGGGTTGGCTAAAAGGTTCATTTGGGTTTTTCCATAAGATATTATGAAAAGCCCAAATGAAATTTTTGGTTAAGGTCTTAAGTAGCCAGAAAGACATTTCTTCCTAGTTTCTTTAATCCTTTCATCCTCATTGGGTTTGTTCTGATCATGGTGTCCTCAGGAGGCAAGGGGATGATCCAGCCAATGGTTTTTCACTTTAGCAGAAACAACTGGTGAGGTCTTCTAAACAGACCCACTGATTACAGACAATGCCAGTGAAAAGAAGATTGGATGAAAATAAACATAACAAACAAACACCATCCTCTAGAAGTCACCCAAATCTGGAAGGATGCTGGTGAAATCTTTATTCAGAAGAGTAAGTGAGTTTAATCCCAGCTTTAGGTCTAATGTCTAGGCAACAGGAAATACTGAGGGAAGAGAAATATTGTGAAGACATCTGAAAGAGAGCCATCAGACAAAACCAGAAGGCTAACTGGTTTCCTTAAGGCAATGGCCTTCTAAAACAGGGGGTGGATGGTAGAGTCGGAGAGAAGTAGAAAGCTATTCTAGGCTAAAAAAATAGAGGTAACCAAAGGCAATATGTGGTTATTGTTTGGGTTCTGGTCTAAAGCAGCGGTTAAAAGATACTTTGGAATCCATTGGAGGAATCTGAGTCTGGACTGGGTGTAGATTAATACTAAGTGATTATGGTTAGCTTTAGTTAAGTGTGAAAATGATAATATGCAGAAAAGTGTTCTTTAAAGAACGAGATGTCTACTATGCTATCTATGGGTGAAATATAATTCTCTCTTTAAGTAGGAAATATATCTTCAGTAGACAAGGTGATGAAGTAAATAAGGCAAAAATAGATTCTAGTTATGCTAGTCCTTATGCTAGTCTCTTTGCTCTTTGACGTCATTTTTCATCATATAGAGTAAACGATCCACCAGGAAGAAAAATAAAAGGATTGCTTCCTCTACTGGAGTAAGAACTCATCTTGATCGTCTTCCAACCACGACACCATCAGTGTGTGGCCAGGATAGGGCAAGAGCTTGAATCGAGGTCCCAGGGAGCCTAGACAGATAAGCAGGTTCCTATCCGGAGATCTGATTTGCGTATGAAAAGAATCCACACACTCCAGCCTTTGAGCCTCCTACCCTCCAGACTTGCGCACCTACCCAAGGGCCCCTGCGGATGGTGAATGACGCATCACCTTACTGCTCCAGACGTGTCCTCAAACCACGCAGGATGGCGGGTTTGACGCTCAAGGTGGGGGCTGACTTTCTTTCTCCTCGGACCCTTATTGGAGGGCCGGGACTGGAGTGGCAGGTACCTTCCTCCTTGCCCACCTGGAAGCCAAGCGGAGCGGGGCGGGCCCAGGCTGGGGGCAATGGGCTGCACGTGCCTAGGCCAGTACCCTCACCTGCCGCCAGGAGGGCCCGGGCCACGGAAGGGGGCGGAGACCTGGGAGAGGGGCTGTCCGCACCTGGCGGCGGGGCGGGTGCGCAGCGGGCTCGGCCGGAGCGGGAGCAGGTGAGGGCGGCTGGCCGGGCAGAGCTCCATCGCGGGGGACGTTCTTGGCCGGGAAAGGTGCAATTGTGTGCAGCTATTCCTGGTATGTCAGGCGGGCCGGGCGGCCGCGAGCTGTAGGGGCGCCGCTTCCCGGGGCCCGGGGAGAGGGAAGGCGGCCAGGCGGGCGGAGGCGAGAAGGATGCGGACAGGATGCGGGCGCGGGGGCGCCTCCCCTCCGGAGAGAGGATGGGGGCCCGCGGTCCGGCGGGCGGCGCGGGAGCGGGAGCGTGGCCCGGGCCACGGCCTTTGGGAGGACGGTGGCATCCCCTAGCCCAGACTGTCCGACCACAAAGGCGGCTGCGGCCGGGAGCCCCGGGGCGCCGTGGGGGTGGGGGAGCGGAGGGGGTACGGAAGCGGCGACTGGGCGGCCTGGGGGTGGGCGGGGGCGGGGCATGCCGGGAGGGCGGCGGCCTCGCTGCGACTTTTGAAGTCGAAACAGCCCTCGGGTCTGGTGCGGCGCGCCTCCTCCGGTCGCCCTCCCCGCCTCCCGCGTTCAGTCCGGTCCCCGCGGCGTTTTCGGGAGTTTGGAGACAGCCACGTCTTCAAGTTCTTGTGGTTCGAAACTTTGCCGAAGTTTCAACAACTTCGCAACAAAGGGAAAAAGACAACGTGCCCCGGAGTCTTGCAGCCGGAGAGAGGCCGGGGCATCTGGCCCGTCGTGCGCGGCACTGCCGCCTTTCTGCGCACCCACCACCTCTCTCTCCCTCTAGTTCTGGAAGGGATGGAGGAGGCGGAGGCCGATTGCGCCCTGGCGTTCGCCGAGGCCCAGCGATGGGTGGAGGTGAGTGCCTTTTCTCCTCTCCTTTCCGCACGAGTTGGCCGTTCTTGCCACTGGACTTTCAGCCGTCTCCCCGGACTTTCGCGGGCGCGGCGCGTCAGGCTGGTTCGCGCCGTAGTTCGGGGGACTTTCCGAGTTCCGTGTCTCTTATCATTTAACGTCCAGCGAAGCTTATCGCTGCCCTCCCCACAACTGTTTCCCTGAGTTTTCCCGGAGCGCCTCTGCCACGGCCCCGCGGGGTTTGGGGACCGCGCATCCCTGGGGACCATCCCACGTCCGCGGCAGGACTCCGGGGATGTCTCTGCAGGGGGGAGACGGCTCAGGGTCCTCGGGTGCCTTTTTCCGGCGATGGCTAGAAATGCAAACTTCTGAAATACACCAGCTTGGGCAGTACTGTGTGTCGGATGAGAGGGCGGATGGAGGACCCTAAGACACCTGTGGCGCCCCTGGAGCGATGCTTTCTCCGAGGTAGTTTCCGGAGCCCAGGTTGTGTAAGTTAGGGCGCGTGGGCTTTCCTAAGTCGGCATTGACAAGACTAAGATCTCCTGAAATCACTCACTCAAGGGTGGTTATTTACCCAGCTATGCCTCAAGGAGATCTTCCACTCCAGTCTTGGCCTTTAAAAGGAGACGGTCTCCTGGAATATCCAGGATCAGCGCCTTAGGGTTACTTTTGTCTGTGAAATGTTAACACCAGGACTTCTAGCCGTTATCTTTTTGGATGTCAAAGATGACTTTTATAATGATGCTGAGGAAGTTTTCCGAGCAGATGTAAATCAGGAACCACTGCTTGTTAGAGAAGTGTTGTCTTTACCAGCTTGGCAGTCATTTAGGGGTTATTGAAGCCAGGTGCTGGGCTATTAAACGTATTTAAATATTCAAATTAGGATTAAAGATTTTTCCATGGGAAAGACAGCATATTCAAGAATTCCATAGCAAACAGTACCTTAATTTATTTCTTCTTAAAGAATTAAGTGTATGTGGGGGAAAAAAGAATAAGCTTTAAATGTTATGGTTTTCACACTAAAGGAAAGTGAATGTCTCACTACCACCTAGCCAGTCGGTGGAGGGCGTCTAAGAAATTAGCTTTGCCATCATTTTGTACTGAAACTCTGAGCTGGTTTGAAGGTGACCTAAAGGTGTGAGGCGAGGGCATGGGGAGGTTGGGAGAAGAATAAACACTGTATTCTGAATTGAAATGAGAGTGGAAAAATTCCAGCTATGTAGTTAAGAGAAATAACTTCCCCCATTCATAAACCTTGACAAGTCAAGCCTTTCAAAGGTAGTTTTCCATTAGCAGTATGTGTACTGCATAATTTTAGAAGTAAAACTTGCCCTTGTTTGAGTGTTAGGGATGTAGAGAGGGAGAAGGGAAGAAATATGGGATACATTTGTGGCCAGACAGGGCTCCAGTGTGGAGGTTACACCTGCAAGTTCAGTGTTTGCTTACCTGTGATTATTGGTGATCTCACATCCTTTCCTTTTTTAGTATACAGATTTTGAGATCTCTGTTTTGGTGATAACTTGCTTGTAATTGGATAAGATTTCTGTGAGAAATTTGTGATAAACTTTGGGTTTGTGATGTGTTGTGATAAAGGTATCTCACGTACATGGTGAATGTGCTCATCTCCCCAACCCCCACCCCACTCCCCCAAAAGTGTTTGTCAGCAATGATTTGGTAACTTGGTAAAGTGTTTTGTTCCTCATTATCAGAAAACTGAATGTTTCTAAAGGCTATGCCTTATAATATGAATGTGGTTAACTCTTATGAAATTAAAATTGACTTCTTTTTCTCATGCCCCAGGGAGCAAGGCAGTACATTCACTGATGATATGTGAATAATTGACATATTCACCTATACTTTTGGTAAACTTGGGACATTAAAGTGACAGCTTGGTGTTCGCTGCTAGGTGTACGTTATTTCTTCAGTTAGTGTCCGAATGTATCCTTCTTCTTAGCTTTGTCATTACAACCGGGGCACATATTTTAAAATATTGCTCTTGCCAAAAGAAGCAGGATGAATGACTGTCTCATTGCCATAAAATATCTTAACTCTGAGAACTCCTAATTTGAAAATAAAATATTGATTGCAAAGTATATAAAGTATTTTGGAAAGCATGGACTATTATAGTATAAATCTTTCTCCTGCTGACTAATATTCTTGCTCCATTATGTTATACTTTACATACACTGAAGCATAAATGTTTCATTCATATGTATGCTTGTTTATGTATATATACATAATGCACATGTATGAACATATGTACTATGTAAATTATGTCATATATAGGCATTTATGTATATATACATATAAAACACAAATAGATATATCCTTGATATATGCTATCATATAGTGGGCTTCCCTGGTGGCTCAGTGGTAAAGAATCTGCTGCTGGTGCAGGAGACACGGGTTCGATCCTCTGGAGAAGGAAATGGCAACCCACTCCAGTATTCTTGCCTGGGAAATCCCATGGACAGAGGTGCCTGGCAGACTACAGTCCATGGGAAGTAGACAGAAGAGTCAGACATGACTTAGCGACTAAACAGCAACAACAATATTATAATATACATACTATATGTATTGTACGTAATATGACCTAATCAGCTACCTTTATTTTCAGCTGCAGCTTTGACTAACCCAAGGTCAAAAGACTCCAATAACCTTGTAAATCTTTGAAAGATAACCAGAGTCCATGCTGGTATGTCCTTGCCGTTTCTGTGCTCCATCAGCGATTTAAAATAACTAATGTATTACTCCCGCGACCAAAATTAAAATCATTTTTTGTTTTGGGAGGAAGAGGAGAAAGGGTAAGGTGAGGACTAGTGCTTGTTGTTCTGACAGTTATTGTCATTTTATGACTATTTCAAATTGTTCTTTGCTGTTTAAAAGTGTATATATACTTCTGTTTAGTTTCATATTTGAAATAAAAACAAATGTAGGAACATAACCTTCTAAGATAATTCAACATCATGATATTGGATTATTATCTGGTTGAAAATGCAGTTTGGAATATTAATAATGTAGCGAGCTAGTTTATGATTAAACAGTCATTGGAAGCCAGTGGTTTGGAGGTGATGGCAAAGGGGAAGCTTGAGTCTAGCATGGTCATGGAGTGGGAGAGGAAGTGGCAGAAAACGCACTCCAGACCCTCTAATTTTAGTCCTTTTCTGCAGCACCTTTTAATTTTCTGTACCAAATAGTTGCCCCGTCTTTCTTTTTGGGGGGAGCATTAAAAACCTGTAATAAACAGACAAAATGCCAATGAGATTGAAAACTGAACATTATTGCTCACTGCATTGGTTGGTTACCCATTTCCAGTCTGTGACTTTCATGTTCCTATCTAGGTTGAGGTTTAAACACAGCAGTAATTTTTATGACTGGAGCAGAACAGGCTAGTTTAATTCCACACCTTCCTGCTCCCCTGCCAGCCCTGTTATCTCTGGGTTTGATATTTTCAGTATCACTGTCACCCTGTAGAAGGACCAAAGAGATGCCAGTTGAGCTCATTGTCGTGCCTGGCACCAGAATATGAATCCTTCCCCAGTTACTTCCAGCTGGTCTGTTTCTCCACCTGCCCATTTATGTCCTTTAGGGATCGTGTGCTGGTCATCACTTTAGTGTGCATTTAGTGCTAAATTTTTAAAGAATTCCACTCTGTGGGTCTCCCACTGATAGTTACATAATCCGCCTAAGTGATGGCCCTCTTTTTCTCTGTAAGCTGTTTCCCTTCTATTGGTGGTTTCCCACCTGTGGTCTGGTGTGAAAGGATTTGCTGAGTGCCCTTGAGTCCTCGGTGCTTAGTGGTGTTGTCTGCAGACAAAACAAAGGTTCTCATGATTTGTACTGTTGCTTTTCAGATGGATGGAAAGTGTTGTAAACATGCATTTGAAAATCTTAACTGAATTCATAGAAGCATTTCTGGTAATAATATATGGTTTCAATGGACAGATATTAAACTTGAAAAGACTCTGATGATAAAGATTTGTTTAAAATTTTAAATGTTAGAAAGCAGTTCTTAGTGTAGCTGTTGAAACTGGAATTAGTTTTTCAGAACATAAATTGATTTTGATTTTTGTTTTCTGTGGAGGCATGAAAAGATTTTAAAGTCTGCATATACATTAAGCTGTGAAATGTAGCTTCCACAGCCCTTTACAGTCTGGTCTGTGGCTTTATGTCTTTGTTTTTGCTCATTTTGTGTGTTGTTATTTACATAACTGCCAGATAGCATAGAGATTAAGAGCACAGATTTATGCATTTATCCCCAGAACTTATTTACCTTACAACTAGAAGTTTATACCTTTTGACCACTATCATCCAATTCAGGATAACTATAATTAACATTGCAGTATAGCATATTTGAAAGTTGCTAAGAGAGTAAATCTTCATGTTTTTATCACAAGGAAAAGGTTTTCTGTAACTATTTGAAGAGATGGATGTTGAATAAGCTTACGGTGGTATTCATCTCACAATATATGTCAAATTGTTCGGGGATCCACCTTTCACCCATACAAAGCTGTATGTCAATTAAATCTCAATGGAAAAAAGAGAAAAAAAGCACCATTTTGAAATTAAATCTTTAAGTCGTGGCTAGCTTCTCAAATCCTGTAGGCCTCGGTTTTCTTCTTTGAGCCTCCAGTGGTGATGATGCCAGCTGGATGAGGTGCTGACTGTACAGAGGTTGTGTGTTAGTTGCTCAGTCATGTCTGACTCTTTGTGACCCCATGGCCCATAGCCCCCAGGCTCCTCTCTCCATGGGATATCCCAGGCAAGAATACTGAAGTGGGTAGCCATTCCCTTCTCCAGGGGATTTTACTGGCCCAGGGATTGAACGTGGGTCTCCTGCATTGTAGGCAGATTCTTTACCATCTGAGCCAATAGGGAAGCCCATTAAAAGTGTTCCCTAATCCTTGCTTGTGTTTCCCCATGCTCAGGGTGCTGATTTCTAACCTTCAGACTGTTGTGATTGGAGTACTCAGTACACCTCTTTATTCTTTTTTTAATTTTATTTTATTTTTAAACTTTACAATACTGTATTGGTTTTGCCAAATATCGAAATGAATCCGCCACAGGTATACATGTGTTCCCCAACCTGAGCCCTCCTCCCTCCCCATACCATCCCTCTGGGTCGTCCCAGTGCACCAGCCCAAAGCATCCAGTATCGTGCATCGAACCTGGACTGGCGACTCGTTTCATACATGATATTATACATGTTTCAATGCCATTCTCCCAAATCTTCCCACCCTCTCTCTCTCCCACAGAGTCCAGAAGACTGTTCTATACATCAGTGTCTCTTTTGCTGTCTCTTATACAGGGTTATTGTTACCATCTTTCTAAATTCCATATATACACGTTAGTATACTGTATTGGTGTTTTTCTTTCTGGCTTACGTCACTCTGTATAATGGGTTCCAGTTTCATCCATCTCATTAGAACTGATTCAAATGTATTCTTTTTAATGGCTGAGTAATACTCCATTGTGTATATGTACCACAGCTTTCTTATCCATTCATCTGCTGATGGACATCTAGGTTGCTTCCATGTCCTGGCTATTATAAACAGTGCTGCGATGAACATTGGGGTACATGTGTCTCTTTCAATTCTGGTTTCCTCAGTGTGTATGCCCAGCAGTGGGATTGCTGGATCATAAGGCAGTTCTATTTCCAGTTTTTTAAGGAATTTCCACACTGTTCTCCATAGTCAGTACACCTCTTTAATCTCCCACACTTGGGATCTCTGGTTGACCTTTGTGTGAGGCCTTTTCTGGGCTACCAAGCCTCTACCCGACTCGGTTCTTCCTCGTCTCTATTGCTTGTGTAGACCTCTCTTTCTGCACTCTGTGGTATAATTATGTCCATTTTTCCATGTTAGACTAGGTGCTAACTGAAGGCGGGAACAACATTTTATCCTGAGGATTTGGCTCAGTGCCGCATGTTTGTTGAGAGAAAGTACAGTCTTAGGGGCTGTGGCTTTAAAAATTTTTTTCTTTTCTTTTTTTGCCACTTTGCATGGCATGTGGGGTCTTAGTTCCCTGACCAGGGATTGAACCTGTGCCCCCTACCTTGGAAGTGCAGAATCTTAACCACTGGACTGCCAGGGAATTCCCAAGGCTGTGGCTTTAACAAAACGTATGGACCAGACTTTATCGACTATGCCAAAGCCTTTGACTGTGTGGATCACAACAAACTGTGGAAAATTCTTAAAGACATGGGAATACCAGACCACTTTACCTGCCTCCTGAGAAATCTGTATGCAGGTCAAGAAACCACAGTTAGAACTGGACATGGAACAACACACTGGTTCCAAATTGGGAAAGGAGTACGTCAAGGCTGTATATTGTCACCCTGCTTGTTTAACTTCTGTGCAGAGTACATCTTGTGAAATGCAGGGCTGGATGAAGCAGAAGCTGGAATCAAGATTGCCGGGAGAAATATCAATAACTTCAGATATGCAGATGACACCACCCTTATGGCATAAAGTAAAGAAGAACTAAAGAGCCTCCTGATGAAAGTGCAAGAGGAGAGTGAAGAAGGTGGCTTAAAACCCAACATTCAAAAAATGGAGATCGTGCATCTGGTCCCATCACTTTACTGCAAATAGATGGGGAAACAATGGAAACTGTGACAGACTTTCTTTTCTTGGGCTCCAAAATCACTGCAGATGGTGATTGCAGCCATAAAATTAAAAGACGCTTGCTCCTTGGAAGAAAAGCTATGACCAACCTAGATAGCATATGACTTTGTCAACAAAGGTCCATCTAGTCAAAGCCATGGTTTTTCCAGTACCCTGTATGGATGTGAGAGTTGGACCATAAAGAAAGCGGAGTGCCAAAGAAGCGATGCTTTTGAACCGTAGTGTTGGAGAAGACTTTTGAGAGTCCCTTGGACTGCAAAGAGATCAAACCAGTCAATTCTAAAGGAAATCAACCCTGAATATTCATTGGAAGGACTGATGCTGAAGCTCCAATACTTTGGCCACCTGATGCAAAGAACTGGCTCATTGGAAAAGACCCTGATGCTGGGAAATATTGAAGGCAGGAGGAGAAGGAGATGACAGAGGATGAGATAGTTGGATGGCATCATTAATTCAATGGACATGAGTTTGAGCAAGCTCTGGGAGTTGGTGATGGACAGGGAAGCCTGGCGTGCTGCAGTCTGGAGTTGCAAAGAGTTGGACACAACTGAGCAACTGAACTGAGCTGAACTGAAGGACCGGGATTCTTCCCTTCTCCCAGTGTCTGAAGCTGAGCTCTTCACTTTGGCAGTCGGTTGGGAACAGTTACACGATGTGCCTTCCTCTGGGTGCCAGTGTGTGCTTGCCTGTTCGCTCAGTATTTCCTTTTCTGCCCCAACCCTGTTCCTGAGTGAGGTCACTCTACTCCTGCCTTCTAGTTAATGGTTTCCCTCATGGGACTTACATTCAGTCACTTTGTTATCCAAAAATGCCCTTGATGTGCCTACTTTGTACCAGGTATTTGCTGGGCTGTGCATGTGTGTGTTAGTCACTCAGTCGTGTCTGACTCTTCAACCCTGTGAATGTAGCCCGCCAGGCTCCTCTGTCCATGGAATTCTCCAGGCAAGAATACTGGAGTGGGTTGCCGTGCCCTCCTCCAAAGTCTTCTGCATTGGCTGACAGTCTCTTTACCACTAGCGCCACCTGGGAAGCCCAGAGTTGCAGTTTACCTCAAACGTAAAGGTCCATGCCCAGCAACCTAATAATGTTATCAAGTATTTTTATAGCTCAGGAAGGTTTCCTTGCAGAGGGCACATCAGTCTTTATCGTTCCACTCTTCTGATTTCTAGCATCATAGAGTGCTCAGGGCAGTTGTGAGCAGCCAAGAGGTGTCTTCATGTCAATTTTTTTTTTTTAATTCTTTATGCAGCATTTTAGTCTTCCGTGGTGGCTCAGACAGTAAAGCGTGTGTCTACAATGTGGGAGACCCAGGTTTGATCCCTGGGTTGGGAACATCCCCTGGAGAAGGAAATGGCACCCCACTCAAGTACTATTGCCTGGAAAATCCCATGGACAGAGGAGCCTGGTAGGCTACAGTCCATGGGGTCGCAAAGAGTCGGACATGACTGAGAGATTTCACTTTCACTTCTGCAGCATTTTACTGTTTCTTGAACACATACCTTTATTTAGCAAATAAGGAGGAGTCTTAGGGCAAGAGGGTTGGTAAGAGATGAGGGCGTTCACAAAATTCTCTTGGGAAGGAACTGATTCACACAAACCGGGAACCAGGGTTGAGATGCTGTTAGAATCGCTTGACTCCGAAAAGTGTAAACACATACGACAAGGTATTTCCTGAGGAAATGGGAGGATTCTAGCAGTGTCAGTCATCCTGATTCCTTTCAAGGTACTGGTATAGTGAAAACTAGAAATGGACCTTTTCTTAAAGTGGGGAAAAATACCAGGAACTTGCACCTGTCATAAAAAGAGTGCTCTTGAGCCAGCTAGAGAAATGAACTCACTGGGCCAAAGGCAATGAATGATTTTTTGATTCTTGATAATGTGGGAGCCCTGGGTTTAATCCCTGGGTCAGGAAGATCCCTTGGAGAAGGGAATGGCAGTCCACTCCAGTGTTCTTGCCTGGAAAATCCCATGGACAGAGGAGCCTGGTGGCCTATAGTCCACAGGTTCGCAGAGAGACGGACACGACTGAACGCAACTAACACTTTCTCTTTCACACATCACCAGGTTACCCTCTGAAAGCTTTGTGCTAATTTGCAGCCATGAGCAGGGGTAGGGGGTTCCAACCTCTCATTATTCTAACCAGAATTGAAGTTGTCATTTGCATTTTCCATCTAAGTAAATAGATGAAAGATGTATGTTCTACTTTTTCTCAGATCACTAATGATATTTATCTAACCAGTAATGAAAAAGTGAAGTCGTTAGCCGCTCAGTCGTGTCTGAATCTTTGTGACCCTATGGACTGTAGCCCACCAGGCTCCTCTGTCCATGGAATTCTCCAGGCAAGAATACTGGAGTGGGTTGCCATTCCCTTCTCCAGGGAATCTTCCTGACCCAGGGATCTAACCCTGGTCACCTGCACTGCAGACAGATTTTTTTTACTGTCTGAGCTGCTAGGGAAGCCCCATCTAACAGATAACTCATTGGGTTTCTTCCAGTGAGGAAGGGTGAAGCTGAAACAAGGAGGGTTTGGTCTTCCCTAAAGGCGGTCACAAGAGGTGCATAGGGCCCCTGGGCTCCTGAGGTGAGTCTCTAGAGTCATAGGCATGGTAGGGCCATCGAGGAAGTGTCTCCTGATGGTCCCACTTTGCTTTTGGTTGTTTGGAGATAGACCTGTCGCGTTCTCCACCTCATCTCCAGTTACGAGAGGAAAAATGGAACAGTCGGTCATCATGAGGAGGCAGGGCACCTTGATGTTGCTTCAGCCATTTGCAAAGCACAGAAAATCTTAAAGCTTCTCTGAGGCTGAGAGAGGAGTAATGTCCGGAGTGTGTGGCAGGGAGTATGCGATTCATTCAACCCATCGGGGCAGCCCTCACCCGCTCGCTCTCTCTGGATGCCAGGGGTGCTTCGGGTGGTCCAGGGTTTCTCTTGAGACTAATTGACTCCTTTTACTGCCTCCTTCCTTTTAAAATCTCTTCTCATGTGCAGCCTGGATGGGAGGGGCATCTAGGGGAGAAAGGATACGTGTATGTGTATGGCTGAGTCCCTTTGATGTCCACTTGAAACTGTCACAACATTGTTAATCGGCTGTACTCCAATACAAAATAAAAAGGTAAAAAAAATCACTTCTCAACAGCATGTGAGTTTTAGAAAAGCACTGTTTTGAGAATGTTAGTTAAAAACCAAGCAACATCAACACAATTACCTTTTAGTTAGACTGTTTTAGTTCAGAGAAAATAGAGTGTAGGTTAACTATTTCATCTGTTACTGTCTGCAGACTGAATTTCCTGTATCGTTCCCATGGCCTCCACTCCCGGATAGAAAGCTCTCATGTGCTTGTTGAACAAATGAAATTTTGCATCCAATCAAAGGGTTGACTGATTTAATTGATGTCTGGAGATCTCCTTAAACCTGTCAACTGTCAGTAATGTATTTGAGCTGAAGGAAATGATAAATTATGTGTACCTGTGTTTACGGTCGCTGAAGGTAATTGTTGGCTATGTTTCTTTAAAAACACTCTCGATGTACCCAAAGCCCTTAGTAAGGATAATAGCTGTCATCTCTGCACAGCTTTGAAACAGAGGTGACCACACTCACTCTGCCACTTACAGATGAATTGCCACACGGCCCCATAAACAGCTTTTTCAGAAAGTGTAAAATCCTCCCCAATTGACTTCTCAAAACCTGGTTCTAATTCCTGAGTACAAGATGCTCAATTTGGTGCTTATGTGCATTTAGATGGTGGTGCACAGCCATAGACATCACATCTGTCTCTAAGTACATGGAGGATTGTCTTAAGGAGAGAGATTAGGAAAGTTTTCCCTGGGCTCAGAGGGCCAGGTGGTGCAATGGTAAAGAATCCGCCTGCCATTGAAGGAGACACAAGAGGCGTGAGTTCAATCCCTGGGTTGGGAAGATCCCTTGGAGTAGGAAATGGCAACCCTCTCCAGTATTTTTGCCCAGAAAATCCACTGGATGGAGGAGCCTGGTGGGCCACAGGCCATGGGGTTGCAAAGAGTCGGACACGACTGAGCACGCACACAGAGGGCAGAACTGGTAATTACTAAGTGGGCACAGTGAGACTTTCAGCTCAAGTATTTTGAAGACCTTCTGTAAATAAAGAGCAGTCCTACACCAGAATGGACTGAATTGAATGGTGGCTTGCCTCCTAGTGAGGGTTTTACAAGAGTAGGTGAGTAACTGACCATTGAAGCAACCACTGTTTTTTTTTTTTTAATCACATGAAAGACACGTGGCTAGAGCATTATACTTACATGGTTTTATAATGAAGGACTGTTATTTCCCAAAGGTGTGTGTGTGTTTTCAGATGAGGAGAAAGAAGGATGAAAGGTAAAATAATTTGCTCAAGGAAACACTAGAACTAGTAAATGGTGGTTGGGGATTTGAAACCAGGCAGTCTGACTCTTAATCAGTATACCGTATTGTTCACGAGGCCACTGGTCAATAAATCGTGGTGAAGGATTTAGAAATCAGGAAGGCAATGGGCTGTTGGTCTTCATTCCATCTACAGCTGTGCGATTAGCTGCTTTCTGTTTCTGACAAGTCCTGCACACGCAACAGGTTCTGTCTCGTGATGTTAGTGCCTGGAAAACTCATGATCGAATATTATTTAAGCCACAGCATTGCTGATAGACACTCAAGTAATTGCAGACTTTAGATTTGTATGTTCTGGTGTATGTTATGTGTTGTTCAGTCGTGTCCAACTCTTGCAATCCCATAAACTATAGCCCACCAGGCTTCTCTGTCCATGGGATTTCCAGACAAGAACACTGGAGTGGGTTGCCATTTCCTTCTCCAAGGGATCTTCCTGGACCAGGGATTGAACCTGTGTCTCTTGTGTTGGCAGGCAGATTCTTTACCCCTGAGCCACCAGGGAGGCCCTCTGGTGTATATAGGTGCTTCATAAGCCCTTTAAAGTGTTAAAAAGGGGAAGATTTTTACATCATGACATGAAGCTATACTTTAGGTTAGTGTAGGAGATAAATGATACCTAACTAGCTTCTTCTCTAAACAACTTACAAGAGTCTCAATTTTTTATTTTATTATACCTGATTTTAAGTAGCCCATGGTATAGCAAAAATTGTTCAGACTGTGACTATATAGTGCTTTGAGATGTATGTCACGGTTTCTGATGAGCCATGTGTGTGTGCTCAGTTGCTTCATTTGTGTCTGACTCTGTGCTTCCAGGGATGGTAGCCCACCAGGCTCCTCTGTTCATGGGATTCTTCAGGCAAGAATACTTAGTGGGTTGCTGTGCCCTCCTCCAGGGGCTCTTTCTGACCCAAAGATCAAATCTGTGTCTCTTGTGTCTGCTGCATTGCAGGCAGATTCTTGACCCACTGAGCTACTTAGGAAGCCCTTTGATGAGGGCACTTTCTGGTTAATGTTTTAGACTTGTAAGGACTGAAGCACAGACCATGATAAAAGATTCCACATTTTTGACTGGATTTAAATTTGACTTAGGTGTCTGAGCTGGGAAGGGAATATCTGATTTATTTTATTATAACACCATTTCATAATATTGAAGGGAAGGGCAGTTGTTACTAACCTTGTAACAAAGTTTGATTCTGGAATTCTTCTTTGTTTTAAAGTCTCTCATTCTACCTGAGGAAGGAGAAAATAAGCATTTTTGCCTTTACTTCTTGAGTGCTGTTTTTTGATTAACTTGGAATTTTACCCTGTTGCCTGTAAAAATATCGTCCATGTACCAGTAGCATCAGACATAGTTGACCACACCTTGCTTCTTGCAACATTTTTTGCAATTGCCCTCTGGGTTTTTCTCCCATTTTACTTGATATTTCTGGTTTTCCTTTGTAGACTCCTAATTCGTCAAGTAAATATCAGACTCCTGGGGTTCATTCATCTTTCCGTTTCACCTCTTCTTTGTCTACAACCTCTCCCTTGCAGGCGTTATTGGATCCATAGCTTTGTACACCTTCTGTGTGCTGATAGCCTCCACATATATATTCTTGACCCTGACATTGTTTCTAAGACCCACCTCATACATGTATGTGTATACACACACACACACTCACACACACACACTCACACACACACACACACACTCACACACACTCAGGATTTCCAGTTGTAGGTCAAATATATTGGCACGTCACACTTGGTTCAAAACAAAATTCTCAGTTTCTCCTCCCAACTACTACCTTCTCATTCCTCTAATGTTTCCCATTTTAGTAAACGACACCACTGGTCACCCGCTTGCTCAGGTTCCCAACTTCAGAGTCATTGTTGATGCTCATTTTGATCACATCCCACATTCAGGCTGACAAGAAATCCAAGTGGCTCATATCCTCAAATACACCCAGAATCTGCCCCTCATTGCCTGCTTTTTCCAAAGTAACAGCCAGGTTCCTCCTGAAAAATGTGAACCAGAGAATTTTTTATTCAGCTCTTCCCTCTCTGCCCTCCATAGTGGATACCGTTATGTTGAGAACAAAATCTGAATTTTTAACCCACATTTTTCAGGGCCCCACAAGACCTATTTCCCCACAAGACCTATTTCCTTTTGCCTATCTCATCTCTGCTCCCTCTCTCCATCTGCTTGCCATGCTCCAATCATCCTGGCTTTCCTGCTGTTCCTCAAATGTGCAGAGGTTTTTTATTATAGGACATTTGCATTGCTGTTCCTTCTGCATGAGTATATTTCCCTCACCTAAATCTCAGTTTAAATGACACCACCTCCTCCTCGTCTCCCTCTCTATACAGTAATCACACTTGTGACTCCATACTCTTGTACTTCATAGCACTTGTCATCACTTGCTGTTATATGATGTATATTTTCGACTTGACTTACTCCTATAAGAATGAGTATTTTATTTAGAAGGCAGTCAATAAATGGAAAAATAAATGGATGAATGAACAAGTGTCTTAATTCTTTATGTGTGATGTTTTCTAACTGATATAACTGGCTTTCTGGCAGTTCTTCACTCAATAAGACAGGTTGATTTTATTATATTAAGATTTTTTTTTTTGGTTTTGTTTTTCATTTTTTAAGTTCAGCTCTGGATTGAGCAGGTTCAAAGCATGTTTTTAAAATTCAGGTTTCAACCATGAGAAATTTAGTTTGCTCAACCAATTGTAAAGATGCCCAAAGGGGAGCAAGTATCATAAGGTAATAAACATCCTAGAAAATTGTCACATGAGCCGCCTCAGCTGAGTATCCTGCCCTGGGGACAGTGCATCATCATGAAACTATGGGTATTGGTCATGAAAAAGTCTTACAACTCCCTGACTGGTGTCCTCTCGCTTGGGCATGGACCATCTGCAGGAACTAACTGGAGACAGGCTGAAAATAGCTTCACTTTGTTTGGAAACAAGAGAAAATAATTACAAATTTGAGAATGAGAACACTTCTCCTTTCAGCCCAGTTTCAAACGTCAGTCTGCTTCATATTTCCCAGGTGCTGCACTTAATACCAGTTTTTTAGGACTCACTCTGCAATGGCACATGAAGCTGGGGAGTGCAGGCTTCCAAAGAACTGCATTCGGACATGAGGGCAAAAGGGAAGCTGAAACGTTCTGTCTGTTGGATACAAACTGACTTTCTCTTAATGCACTTAAAAAAATTATTCCTCCTAGCTGTCATGTGAATTCAGTGATAGTGCTTTATTTTATAAATATGATTTTGATAATTGTTTCAAATTGATAGCATGATAATTCGACCTTTGTATATACTACAAAGTGATCACCACCACAAGTCTGGTGACCAGCTGTTAAATATAATAATTTTTTTTTTTCAGATGAGAAAAGAGTGGCTCAAAGAAGTTAAGTTTCTTTCCCAGCACTTCTGGGACTGATAGAACCAGTGTTTGAAGTTAGATTTTTCTAACAGAAAAACCTAACTGTTTCATTGATCTTCCTCTGTTTCTCTCCCTCTTTTGTAGTTGGACCTAATACTATGGCATGTGCATGCTGTTGTACGTTCTGTACGTCTGCCTCCATCTCGTGCTTTTCTTATTTCACAAAAAGCATAAGAAAATGCTCAGACTTAATATAAATGTAGTGTGAATTAACACTAAGATGTGAATAGGTACTGTTGAATAATTTCGTGTGTTGAGATGAAACGGACTTAGAGACAGTGTATATGCATGCGCCTGTATGTATTGAGGAAGCGGGGTACAGGGGCACTGACTTTAGTGGTACTTCTTGGAGCTCCTCCTGGCAGGTAAGAGACAGTTCCAGGGCGGCATGGGGATAAATGCCTGCGTGTTGTATAGCATATCTTTGGGGGAAATGGGAGAACAATTTGGAAGCTCTTAGAGAAGGTCCTTGAGTTGGGCCAGAGAGATGATGGGTCGAACATGGTGTACAGGGGAGTTAAGTTGGGCTGCAGTGGCTCTGGAGAAGGCAGTGGCACCCCACTCCAGTACTCTTGCCTGGAGAATCCCATGGACAGAGGAGCCTGGTGGGCTACAGTCCATGGGGTCGTGAAGAGTCGGACACGACCGAGCGACTTCACTTTCACTTTTCACTTTCGTGCATTGGAGAAGGAAATGGCAACCCACTCCAGTGTTCTTGCCTGGAGAATCCCACGGATGGGGGAGCCTGGTGGGCCGCCGTCTATGGGGTCGCACAGAGTCAGACACGACTGAATCGACTTAGCAGCAGCAGCAACAGTGGCTCTGGCATGGGCAAGGTCCCATTGGATTGTTCTGTTGTCAGGACAGTGAAGCTTGTAGTCTACTTAGCATGGAAAGTGCTTATTTGAAGCTAGTGAGAATGTCAAGCCCAAAGTGTGGATAAAGAATTAACATTTTGGAATATAAATGCCATAGAATTTAATATAATTTCTGTCCCCTGGGTTCCAACATCATTTGGAACCCAGGGGACAGAATGGGACCAGAAGCAGGGAATGACCATATCACCTAGAAGATCAAGGTATGTATCCCGGCAGTAAATGTCTTCTGCTCAGAGGAAAGGAAGAGGAAAGAGAGGTTGTGGTCAAAATGCTGGGCAGAAAACCAGGAGTGTGTTAGGCATCCTAAGGGAAGTGTTGGTTCCATGAAAGATAGAAAGAAGAGAATTAGCAGCAGGGTTCAGGACTAAAAGAAGTGATCAAGGGAAGAGAAAATGGAACAAGGCTGTTGAATTTGGCAAGAGAAGTCTCTCACTTGTTGAAAATAGAGCTTCGGCGTGTTAGTGTGGGAGCCAAGTGAAGCTTCAGGAAATCTTTCCGGGAAGTCTTGTTATGGGGGTAGGCATGCCTGGAAGCAGAGGTAGGAAGAGCTATCCGGGAAATCTATATTTTCTTCATTTGTGTTAACAAAATTGTTCCCTACCCCCAGCTTACGTATACCAGAGGTACAAACCATTCACACTTAAGGGTGTACACTCTAGGATAGCAGGTCTGAAGGCATCATCATGGTCTCCCCATAAAGTACTAAAGTTGAAGTACACAGCTGTCTTTTAGAGGTCTGTGCCCTTGATGTGCTGGAGATCATCTGGAAGGCATTTTAATCTTCTTCTGAATTTATTTCCTCTTTCCTAAACAGGGAAAGTATCTCTCTTCTCCCTCGGGTTTTGAGCTGATATTAATTTGGTGAAGATACTTTGTTTATAGTATTTAGAATAAATATATCTTAATAGTTTTGATTTAGTGACTCTAAGAAGTGATATTAATCAGAAACAGATGGTAGGAAAAGAAATAAAGCTTTTTTCAACTTTTAGAGATGCACACTGCTGCCATGAAGGTGTACATTTGCGCATGTTGGATTTGTTCCTTTGTTGCGAGTAGAGTGCTGTAGTGACGAGAGGGGCAGAGTTTGGGATAATACTGCCCAGGCATACCTCATACGTGGCAGGTCCAGATAAAATGTGTGACCACGGACAGGATGCGTAGCATCCCTAGGGCTAAGTTCTCACTACTATAAAATGAGGATTGCAAGGTGGCATAAGATTTAGGAAAAAAAGGAAACAAAGATATGTAGGTACTCGACAGATGATAAGTGTCCTTGTTCTTATTCTTCTGAAACAGTGGTAAAGAATCTGCCTGCCAATGCAGGAGATGCAGGAGACACAGGTTTGATCCTTGGGTCGGGAAGATCCCCTGGAGAAGGGAATGGCTACTTCAGTATTCCTGCCTGGAGAATTCCATGGACAGAGGAACCTGGTGGGCTACAGTCCATGGGGTCACAAAGAGTCAGATGCAAGTGAGTGAGTGTGCACACGTACACGCACATCTGTATATAGTTAAAAATTAGATGATTAATTGATATCTTTTGTTGTTTCCTAGAATGGCTAATTTTTACAGATATGTGTGTGTACCCGAGCACATGGATGCCTGTGGGTGTGAATCCCACAATGCATTTAGATAACTTGCTGTGTATTCTGACCTTTGATTTTCAAATTTGAGTCTTTATTAAGTCCCTTCTGTAGTGTTCTTAAGCTGTGATAAAAATCCTTTCGTTTATAAGGGCTTGAAGTTAGAATGAACAAATGCCTTACAAGCAATAAGTTCTGTTTTTGTTTGTTTGTTTTACCTTTTATTTTGGGCTGTGCCACTCAGCTCGTGGGATCCCAGTTCCCCATCCAGGGATTGAACCCAGGCTCTCAGCAGTGAAAGTGCAGAGTCCCAGCCACTGGACCACGGGGAATTCCCTAAATTCTGTTTCTTGATGATACTCTCATCTTTTTCTTTCCAGGGACTCTGTACGTTTTAGCACTTGTTTGCTTCTGATTCTTTCCTGTCAGTGAACTTACAGTATAAATCTAAGGCTAATCAACTTGCCTGAGACCTTTTAAGTTTAAGAAAGAGAATTCTATATTAATTGTGCTGTTGAAGACATAGCCCTGTGTTCTGTTCTCACTACTGTTTTCTGTTCAGCTTCTAGTTTCAGATCAGAGAGTAGGTTATGTAGATTACTTGCATTAAGCGTCTTTTCATATAAACTGTTTTTTCAAGTCTCTATACAGTAAGTGGGAGTGGGGCAGGGGCCAGTACATGCTCTGTTATGCCTGACTCTTTGTGACCCTGTAGACTGTAGCTCTCCAGGCTCCTCTGTGCATGGAGTTGTCCAGCCAAGGATACTGCAGTGGTTGCTATTTCCTACTCCAAGGAATCTTCCCAACCCAGGGGTAGAACTCGTGTCTCTTGCATCTCCTGCATTGGCAGGCAGGTTCTTTATCATTGGCGCCACCTCTATACGTTACTGTTATTTCAATTATTCTTTGTTCTTCATGCATCTTTTTAATCCTTCAAGTTACTTTTTTATGTTTTTTGTGTGTGTCTTTGAGTCATGTCATTAATTTTGCTTTTCTGCTGTATTCAATTGTAAGATCCTTCCAATAAAGACATTTTTTAGATGTCTTCCTAAAAAGGAGCCTAATGAGCTATTTTAGAAAAGAGAAGCTTTTATAGTTTCCATGAAGAAAGGAAATGCATTTTAGGTGTTATATTCAAATGATAACTTTATGGAACTGATTGTTTTTAAGCCAATTTGCAAACATTTTTAGACTTGGAAAATGCTTGTAAGTCCTGAAAGGTATCACTTGCCAAATAGCTGATACTTTTGAAATTTGGCCTTAGTTCTGGTAAAAGAATGTGGTTGACAACCACACTGTAATTTACAGTAATCCTTTTTGTGTAAGGAAATGAATCTTCTTGGCTTAATAAACTCCAGATGAGTTTCTGGCTTCTTGATTATTACCAAATCATTTAAAAGTAAGGTTTCATTATACAGTTTAGGTACAGCCACCCTCTCTGTGCTTGTAATGGCTGATATGATGTTAAATCTTCGTGCAACTAGAGCATTTGGGGGGAAAATTACATTTGGGTGGGTCATTTTGGAGCACAAGTTTATGATGTGCCTTAAGGAGATCATGTGGAAGACCCATAGGAAGTTCTGCTAGTGTCATAAAACAGAATTTTCTTGGAAGCTCACCTAAATATTTCTACTTTTTATTAGTTACCTTTATCTGTAGAAGAGTCTAAAAATGTAGATGGACACATAACTGCTTCCAACAATTTGGAGGTTTCATTACTAAGGAAGAAGAGACTGACAGTGAAATCTCTGCAACACTTATTTTCTGACTGTTCCTTTCTTGCATTGTTTTGCTTTATTATGACTGCGGTCTAGTGTCCTAGCTCTCTGAAGATGCTATATCATAGTTTTATTTCCCCTTACTCCCTGCATTATCTGTTTCTTGCAGTTTTGTGCTCAGATGCTCAGTCGTATCTGACTCTTCGACCACATGGATTGTAACCTGCCAGAATCCCAGTGTTCTTGTGGGATTCTTTTAGCAAGAATACTGGAGTGGGTTGCCATTTCCTCCTCCAGGGGATCTTACCAACTCAGGGATCCAACTGGAGTCTCTTAAGTCTACCTCATTGGGGATTCTTTAGCATTAGCACCTCCTTTGATCTCTTTTAAATGGAAAGTTTCTCACTGTCTAACTGCTGCCTAGATTTTCTGTCAGTTTCTGTATGTGGACCTTCCCTACCCAAAGGACCTGTTGCCTGCAGACTCTGAGTCTTTTTCTGGAGGAACTTGACAGCTTTGATTCTGCACTGTGCCCTTTGCATGTCCTGCAGTTGGAATCTCCTCCATTCTGTTTGGTTGATTACCACCCTTCCTACTTTGAATGTCCAAATGTTGATTCAAAATTTCCTTCTACTGTTGCCTCTTTTTGAATTCCCTTTCTTTTTGTGGGTTAATGCCTTATATTTCTGTGTGTCATTTTGGTAAGGTTTTGGGAGCCAATGGAGAGAAATGTGTAACCACTTCATTGTGTTCAAGCAGAAGTTGTGTGTGTGTGTGTGTGTGTATTTGTGTGTATCATAGAATAAAAGAGTAGAAAAACATGGATTGAATGAAGATTGCAATGATTGCCTAGGTGAATTTCCTCCATTCTTTTTCTGAGATCCTGGATCATCTTCACTATCACTATTCTGAATTCTTTTTTCTGGAAGATTTTCTGTCTCCACTTCATTTGCTTATTTTTTTCTGGGGTTTTATCTTGTCCCTTCATCTGGGGCAAAATCCTCTGCTTTTTCATCCTGGTTAACTTTCTGTGATGTGGTTTTGGTTCTAGCCTCTGAGATTGTGGTTCTTCTTCTGTCTGCCCTCTGGTGGATGAGGCTAAGAGGCTTATAAATCAGCTTCCTGATGGGAGGTGCTGGTGGTGGGAAAAACTCTGTCTTGCTCTGGTGGGCAGGGCCATGCTCAGTACAACTTTAATCCAATCCTCTGCTGATGGATGGGGTTGCACTCCCTCCCTTAAATTGTTTGAAATGAGGGGACCCAGCCCTGGGGACTGTGGGCTCTATGGTAGGGTTGATGGTTATCTCCAAGTGGACTTATGCCAAGGGGCCCCTTCCGGGACTGCTGCTGCCTGTGCCATCCTCCCCACGGTGGGCCATTGTTGACCCATACCTCCACAGGAGATCCTCCAACACTGGCGAGTAGGTCTGGTTCAGTCTCCTGTAGGATCACTGCTCCTCTCCCCTGGGTCTTGGTGTACACAAGGTTCTGTTTGTGCCAAGAGTGGAGTCTCTGTTTCCCCCAGTCCTATGGAAGTCCTGTAATCAAATCCCACTGACCTTCAAAGTCACATTCTCTGGGGATCCCCAGTTCTCTTGCTGGATCCCCAAGCTAGGAAGCCTGACATGAGGTTCAGAACCTTCACAACAGTGGGAGAACTTCTTTGGTATTATTGTTCTCCAGATTGTGGATTGCCCACCTGGTGGGTATGGGATTTGATTTTATCACGATTGTACCCCTCCTACCATCTCCTTGCAGCTTCTTCTTTGTCTTTTTGGACATGGGGTTTCTTTTTTTTTTTTGGTGGATTCCAATGAGGATTCCCTTGTAGCTCAGTTGGTAAAGGATCTGCCTGCAGTGGAGGAGACCCCAGTTCAATCCCTGGGTTGGGAATATCCCCTGGAGAAGGAAATGGCAACCCACTCCAGTATCCTTGCCTGCAAAATCTCATGGACAGAGGAGCCTGGTGGGCGGCAGTCCATGGGGTCGCAAAGAGTTGGACACGACTGAGCGACTAACACACTAGTATCCTCCTGTCGATAGCTGTTCAACAGCTAGTTGTGATTTTGATGCTCTTGCAGGAGGAGACAAACACATGTCCTTCTACACGACCATCCTGAATCGGAAACTGCCTAGGTGAATTTCATACCAGTAAAATAGATGTCACTTTATATAAATTAAAAAAAAACCCTATACATACACTGTAATGAGACAAAATTTAAATCACAATTAAAGGGATAGTGAATGTGGGACAAGCAGAAAATGCATGTAAGAAAGATAAACTAAAGCCACAGATGAGTTGCAGTTTCTGCTGTGTGTTCCATTATGTGCAATAATAATAGTTTATAAGCTTCAACTTTCTAGCAGTCAGTTCAGAGACAGAATCATGGCCCCATCTGTGCCTTCCACAGCCCCAGCTTTTATGCACACTCTTTCATTCACCTCTGAAAAACTTTGGCCCTTCAAGGGAAAGAAAGGAAGTTGACATATATTGAGTACTAGGTTCCAGTCACTTCAAACAGCTGCATCCTGCAAATAAGAGAACTGAAGAGCAGAGAGCCTGAGTAACGTGCCCGGGGAAGAGCAAGGTTTCCTGGCTTCTGTCCTCCTGTCTGCAACATCACAGTTTCTTCCAGTGACACCCTTCATGTAAAGGTTTCCCAAAATGAGAACAGCCCTTCACTTGTTATGATTAGTTGTCTGTCTTTGCTGCAAGCTAGTATAGATTGAATATTTATTTTATTTTCCCCAGATTTATTGAGGTATAATTACCATAACTTTGTATTAAAGTATACAATGCAACAATTTGATATATGGGTATTTTATGAAATGATCAACACAGTAAGGTTAGTGAACATCCATCACCTCACATAGGCACAGGTATTTTTTCTTTCGAGGAGAACTTGTAAGATCTACTCACTTAGGGATTTATTTCCCTGGTGGCCCAGTGGTTGGTTAAGACATCACCTTCCAGTGCAGGGGGTGTGGGTTTGATCCCTGGTCTAGGAGCTAAAATCCTACGTGCTTTGCGGCCAAAAAACCAAAACATAAAACAGAAGCAATATTGTAACAGATTCAGTAAGGACTTTAAACACGGTCCTTGTAAAAAAAAAAAATTCTTTTTTAGAAAATCTACTCTGTTAGCAACTTTCAAATATACAACACAGTGTTGTTAATTATGGTCAACATGCTGTGCGCCATGGGGTAAGCTTCTTGAGGAGTTGTCAAACCACACAGGACCAGGCACAGTGCCTGGACCTGTAATGATGGCTCAGTAGGATTTTTTTGAAAGAAGAAAATGTTGAACAAATTGAGTGCTTTACACACAGTACTATAAATTCTTACTGAACGAGACCTGAGACTTGGCGACTTAGCCGGGTAACTTCTGGAGGAAAGAAATGCTGAGTAAGAGCAGGAAAGCCATCAGTGCAACTGGAAACAGAGTGTAATGGTGCTGGTATTTTGTGGTTAAAGGGAGTGTACTTCAAGTCTCTAATGACACAGTCCAGTAAATAGTTTTCTGTTATTTCAGTGAATCTAGACCTGTAATTCTGGCATCATTAGTCAATAAATAATTCACAAGTTGACGTTAGGAATGCTAGAGATGTTTATATTATACTCAAATGTAAACTTAGGTTAGATTTTACTAATCATATAATGCAGAATGATCTGAGCATGCATTTGTGCTAAGTTGCTTCAGTCGTGTCTGACTCTTTGCTGCCCCATGGACTGTAGCCTGCCAGGCTCCTCTGTCCATGGGATTCTCCAGGCAAGAATACTGGAATGGGTTGCCGTGCCTTTCTCCAGAAGATCTTTTCAACCCAGGGATTGAACCCTAGTCTCTTAAGTCTCCTGAATTTGCAGGTGGTTTCTTTACTACTAGCGTGACCTGAGAAGCCCTCTTAAAATGAGAAAATCATTAAAATTCATTTTGTACTTTTCCTTTTCTTTGCAACCATAGTGGTCTCTTTATGGTGAATGTAATGGAATCATAAGACAACATTGGCTCTCGTTTTTTTTTTTTTAATATGAAAAATACCCCTTTCTTATTTTCATCATTGGTACACTATCCTACCCTTTCTCCAAATAAGAAATTTGGATTGTATATCAGGATTCTAGTAGGAAACAGATCACAATTCCCATGATTCAAATGAAGAGCTTTTAAAAAAGGCAAGTTCTTACAAATGTGTAGGAAGAGGTAGGGGAACCAATTAAAGATGTCAAGGAACAGAAGGTAGCAAAGGTGGATGAAAAGGTTAGAGAAGGAAATATTGCTGCTAGAAATCACTAAAACAAATCTGGGGCCACTGAGGAGGGCAGGCACATTTGTGTTTTAGTTGTGAAGCTTCTTGAGAGGCTGTGGGAGGGAATAGGGAAAAAAATAACCCTGATCCTTCTGTTATCATTTGTCTCCATCTGATAATCCCATTGCACAAATGCAATCAGACCAGTTGGCTCAGTAGCCAAGATGATGCAGTTCTGGGGACAGGAGGCGGGTGTAATCAGACTGGGGGAAGCAGGAGAATAGATTGGGGTGGGAGTTAGAGCAAACAGACTCACCAGCATAGATTTCATTTACCTCCTCGTCCTCTGTCGTCCCCTTCTCCTCCTGCCTTCAGTCTTTCCCAGCATCAGTGTCTTTTCCAGTTGAGTCAGCTGTTTGCATCAGGAGACCATAGTATTGGAGCTTCAGCTTTAGCATGAATCCTTCTAGTGAATATCCAGGATTAATTTCCTTTAGGATTGACTGGTTTGATCTTCCTGCAGACCACGGGACTTTCAAGAGTCTTCTCCAACAGCACAGTTTGAAAGTGTCAGTTCTTGTATGGAAGCTGATTATATTTTTTCTAGTAATATTTGATCAGAAAATATCATATTTTATTCACCTCAGTGAAACTTTATTCCTTATGTTTAATTATCACACGTATCTCTATGTATTTGATACACTACCACCTCCACTATATTTAAAACTGTCTTAGGCTTTCTGTAGATGCACTGTTAATATTTATCATGTTTTTGACCATCTATTAAGCAATTCTGAGCGGTTATTCCTCTGTACAGTAGGTTTAAAAGTTTTTAAACTTCAGCATTTTTCAGTGCATAAAAGATGTTTTTGCATTTCAAAATCTGGGCGGTAACATTTTCTCTCAAATTATGACTTTGGATTAAATGCAGGCAGATTTTGTACACTAAGTGGTTGTCATAGTTATGGTTTCAGAGATGCCATGTTTAGCTTGTGGTTAGTAGACTATGGGACATTTATAATCAGTGGAGAGAAATCCTAGCCAACAATTTTCATTTGGATGTAAAATATGTGGCTCTTGGAAAGGTTACCTCAATTCTTTTGGCTATGGGAAAGCTTAGTTCAGGTCTGGCACACTGGCAGCCTGAGGACTACCGTATGAAGAAGATTAGACTTCAGGATCCTTCTTTTTTTTTACCCCCCTTCTTGAGTCAATATTCCAAGGAGTCAGGCATCCCTCTTTGATATTACACTGCTCTGTGTCGACTTGGGACCAGGATGATAATCCCATTCTTCTGGAGTTGTTGATTTTCAGCTGGGGGTGATTGTGCCCACCAGGTGACATTAGGGCATGTCTGGAGACAGTTTTGGCTGTCACTGGGGTGGGGATGCTACTGACTTCTAATGGGCTGAGGATAGAGATGCTGTTAAACAACCTAAATCCACAAGTCAGCCCTCACACCAGATGCCAGCAGTATGGGCGTCAAGAAACCCTGTTCTAGAGTATAGTCTTTCCCCCCCCAGTGTTTTTTGGCATTGTGTAATGTTTAAAACCTGTAATTACACTTAGTTCTTAAAAATTTATGCTTAGCTGTTGTTTTTCTTATTTCTTTCCCTACAGAGAGCTGTGTGTTTGGAAGTTAGAGTTGGGATAGTGTTATCGCAAATTGAGCAGCACATATTGCAAGCAGCTTGATGTTCTGGGTGCTGTTGGGGGAACAGAGTGAGGAGGGTGTAGTCTATTTCAAAGGCAATACAGTGTGTCTGGTAGTATAATTACCTAGAAATAGTCTCCAAGAGTCAAAGAAAAGAGTGAGACTGGCTCACATTTGAAATCCTGCTTGATTCCCTAGCTTGTCTTCTTGTATAAACCAACTCACTATTGATGACCCAGCATCTCTCTCTATCTTTTTTTTTTTTTTGGTGTACAGTATATTTGCATTCGACATTTTAATGATTTTTTTGGAAATTAAGCCACAGGAAACCAGTGCTCCAAGTCTTGCCTTCAACCACCAAATAGGATAAACAGGGTAAATATTGTAGGCTTTGCAAACCATACGATCTGTGTCACAACTACTCAACTCAGATCGCAGAAACAGCTATAAATGATATATATGTTAATAAATTGTATAAACATGTTTATATGTTATAAACATTATATATGTTATGAAACAAATGTATGAGTATGACTGTTCCAATAAAACCTTACTTATGCATATGAAATTTTGAATTTTATATTATTTTTAAATGGCATGAAGTATTCTTCTTTTACTTTCTTCTCTTCTTTTATTTTTTGTAATTAATTTATTTTAATTGGAGGATAATTTCTTTACAGTATTGTGGTGGTTTTTGCCATACACTGACATGAATTACCCACAGATGACCCAGCATCTCTATGGTGAGGTTAAGTGTATTATCAGGAAAGGGAAATGCATTAATTGATGATATGCATATTACACCAAAGAAATATATTAGGGAAATTTGATGTGTTGTTTCAATACCTCTTCTGTCACCTTTTGTGAGAAAAACAAACTTGTCCTCTGATGATTTAAAATAGTATTGGTAGGCAGGTATAATTACACACACACATAAAATTTTTAAAGAATTTTATATTTTAAGAGAAAGTAAAATTAATATCCAATTCATAGGAGCTCATCATTGTTTGGGGATTGAAATTATTACTAAAGTTTTTGTCACCCACAAGTAACCTTGATTAGTATCATTTAAAAATAAGCTTTAGTGCATTTCAACTTTGTCTTAAATTTTTCATGGTCATTATATTTTGTTCCTTTAATACATTTTCTGTCCTATTTTGGAACATTTAAGAAACGGTACATTTTAGGGAGGAACTGATTGAAAATCCATTTCTTGCATTTTATTTTGGCATTTCATAAGATTTCAGGAATCTATCAGTTCTTTTTAGATTTTCACATTGTAATTAATAGTTTCCAATTTATAATACCCATTAAAAAACTTTGTGTATTCCCTGAAAAAAAATGTTTATTGAGCACTGACTATATTCCATCTGATATAATTAATGGGAAATAGCAACAAGCAGGTTGCTAGTTGTAAAGAACCTGTCTGCCAGTGCAGGAGACGTAAGAGACGCAGGTTTGATCCCTGGGTCAGGAAGATCCTCTAGAGGAGGGCATGTCAACCCACTCCAGTATTCTTGCCTGGGGAATCCCAGGGACAGAGGAGCCTGGTGGGCTACATTCCATAGAGTCTCAAAGAGCTGGACATGACTGAAGTGACTTAGCATGCTGGGATTCGCAGGATTGTGTGTGTGAATTCAGTAAAGAATTTGCCTGCAATTCAGGAGACTGTTTGTAATGCAGGAGACCGGAGTTTGATCCCTGGGTCGGGAAGATCCCCTGGAGAAGGAAATGGCAACCCACTCCAATGTTCTTGCCTGGAAAAGTCCATGGACATAGGAGCCTGGCAGGCTACAGTCCATTGAGTCCCAAGAGTCAGACACAACTTAGCGACTAAACCATCATAGTGACAAAAAAGTAGGTGTAAGTCACTAGCCTGTGGGGCTTACTGACATTTTGGTGGGGAGAGGTAAAAAGTAAACAAGCTGACATTAGATTAGATTTTTGTTTATTGCTCCACTTTAGTCTGTCTTTTGGTTATTGTAGTTTATCTTTTTTAAATAAAATGAAAAATTCCACCACACTATCCAGTGGTATGTGTATCTTATTGGTCATTTCCAAGAACCAGTTTTGGTTTTATTCACTTCTATTTTTGGTAAGCTTGCAGGGGATAGGATTTCCATTTCATTGTTTCTGTCCTTCTCTTTAATAGCAATCTTACCTCTTGTTTCTTGGCTTGTACTCTTGCTTTTCCCAACTTCTTAGATTGCCAGCTCTTGGGGCGCGGTGCCTTCAGTTGTTGCCCTGGGAGACTCGGCGTCTCTTGCCCCTTCTCTAGTCTCTACTTTTGCTTTTCTTCGGAGACCTCTGCTTGCCAGGGAAGGAGGGGCACTTGGGTCTCTGGAGGTTGTCGAACTGGCCACGTGCCATGAGGAGAAGGTACCTTGGTTTCCTAAATACTGTTCCATTAGTTTGTAATGACTTCCACCTTTAGAAATCCATTCCCTGGACTTTTTGAGATTGTGTCTCCCTCCTGAGTGGTAAGAAGAGATGCCTTGTCAGAAGCTGCAGGTGAGGAGCAAGGTTGGCTGATAACAGGTACTTTGTCAGTGGAATTTAGAGTGTCAGTAAGGGCATGTGGTGTCCCCACGAGTGGAGTCAGGGTTGCAAACTTGTATTTCGACGTTTAATCTTCTTTTTCCTTCAGATTCCTTATTCTAAGAAGTATTGATTTTTTTTTTTTCTCCAGCAGTAATTCTTCCTCCTACGTGTCATTCTCCTGTGTGCCTGCTCCATCGGATTTCAGATTCTTTTCCCTTATAGTTTGTTACAAAATGCTGAGTATAGTTCCCTGTGCTATAGCATGTCCTCCTTGGTTATCTCTTTTATATATAGTAGTGTGCATGCATGCTAAGTCACTTCAGTCGTGTCTGACTCTGCAACCCCATAGACTGTAGCCCACCAGGCTCCTCTGTCCGTGGGATTCTCCAGGCAAGAATACTGGAATGGGTTGCCATATCCTCTTTCAGGGGATCTTTCCCACCCAAAAATTGAACCCGCATCATCTCTTATGTCTCCTGCATGATCTCAGTTTTTTTAATGTTGAGTTTGAAGCCAGCTTTTTCTCTCCCCTCTTTCATCCTCATCAAGAGGCCCTTTGGTTCCTCTTCACTTCCTGCAGTTAGGGGGATGTGATCTGCATATCTCAGGTGGTTGACATTTCTCTGTGCAGTCTTGATTCCAGCTTGTCATTCATCCAGCCCAGCATTTCACATGATGTACTCTGCACATGAATAAACAGGGTAATAATATACAACCTTGTCTTACTCCTTTTCTAATTTTGAACCAGTCTGTTGTTCCATGTAAGGTTCTAACTGTTGCTTCTTGACCCACATACAGGTTTTTCAGGAGACAAGTAAAGTGGTCTGGTAGTCCCATCTCTTTTAGAATTTTCCACAGTTTGTTGTGATCCACACAGTCAAAGGGTTCCATGTAGTCAATGAAACAAAAGTGGATGTTTCTTTGGAATTCCATTGCTTTTTGTATGAGTCCGTGAATGTTGGCAATTTGGTCTCTGGTTCCTCTACCTTTCATGAACCCAGTTTGTACATCTGGAAGTTCTTGGTACATAAACTGCTGAAGCCTAGCTTGAAGGATTTTGAGCATAACCATACTAGCATGTGAAATGAGTGTACTTGTATTGTAATTTGAGCATTCTTTGGCATTGCTCTTCTTTGGGATTGAAAAGAAAACTGAACTCTCTCTCTCCTGTGGCCACTGCTGAGTTTTCCAAGTTTAGTGATGTATTAAGTGTAGCACTTTAACAGCATCATCTTTTAGGATTTTAAATAGCTCAACTGGAATTTCGTCACTTCCACTAGCTTTGTTTATAGTAAACTTCCTATGGGCCACTTGACTTCACACTCCAGGATGTCTAACTCTAGGTGAGTGACCACACCATTGTGGTTATCTGGGTCATTCTCTTTTAAAATAGTGATTTTTGCTTGACTTCCACTCCCATCCTAATGTGGGAACTTGCAGGGCTGAGACCCTGTTTTTTCACCTTTGACTTCCCATAGTACTGTATATATATATGATATGTGCCAAAAAGGTTTGAGATATTAAATGTTGTGCTGTGCTTAGTTGTGTCTGACTCTTTGCGACCCCATGGACTGTAGCCTGTCAGCTTCCTCTGTGCCTGGAATTCTCCAGGCAAGAATACCGGAGTGGGTTGCTATTTCCTCCTTCAGGGGATCTTCTCAACCCAGGGATTGAACCCAGGTCTTGAGCATTGCAGGCGGATTCTTTACCAGCTGAGCTACCAGGGAAGCCCTACTAAATATTGTCACAAACTAATTTTAGACAGAAAAGGTAGCTTCTTGACAGTGGATGGCCAAGAATAAAATTCACATGTATGAACTTTACATGTGCTTTTAAACTGCTTAAGTGAGACCATGAGAAAGTGACTGAACTCTGGGCTTTAGTTTTATTGTAAAACAGTAGTCAGACCTGCTTCATAGGGTTTGGAGGATGAAATGATTCAAGCAGAGAGCTATTTCAACTGTAGTTTCTATGGAATGCAGAAGATGTGGACACCAGAAGTAAGGAAAAGGCGAAATTCCGGAAAGGGTAAGACGCTAGGAGCACACAAATGAATAAGCAGTGACTCGGAACCTGGGCCGACTTCCAGTCACCGCTTCCGGTCTCTCTCTCGTCTTCTTGTTGGGAAGCTCAGGAGGCATAAAAGAAGTTGCTATGCCAGGATGTCATGTTCAGAGTGCATCTGTGCCCTGTCTCCTACGCTTTGCTCTATTTTATATATATTTTAGCAACTTTTATATGAGGTTCTGATTTTATATCCCATAAAATCCTGTGCTTTATTAAAGATTCTTAAGCATCCCCCTACGCTGTGAAATTGTCATTATTACATAGGGTTATACCTTACAGCTGAACAATCTTTTTTTTTTGAATGGGTGTACTTTACTACTAGAAATTGCAAATTACAGATGTTTTGTATATGGAATTTATAGCCTCAGATTCTTATTTACCTGGCAGTTTTAACTTTTCTTCTTTGGGCTTTCAGGTTCTTTTTTACGTGACAAGTGATGCCTGTAACTGAATGGCTACTCAAGCCCAACCTTGACTCACCTTTAATTATATGTTAAACTGAATTTCTTAATGTTCCCAGCATTCTTCTCTGTAGTACTGATGGTATTTTTAGAAACTGATCATTTCACAAGGACTGTAATTTTCGGCTGCTTTTTGTCTTTCTCATTTATCTTTACATTCTTTAAGTATTAGATAGTTTTTTTACAGTTACCCTGAGGAGATAATGATTAACTCCTGGAAAATGATGGTGAGAGCAAAAGATTTAAGTGTCCCAGGCTCACATGTCTCATACTGAGGCTAGTGCTCTGAAGCTTACCCATCCTCATCTGATCCATCTGATCCTTTTAATTCATCTGACCCTCATCTGATCCCTTTCTGTTAGGACTGGCAGATGAAGTTCCCATTTTACAGGTGAGGACACTGAAGCTCACTTAAGAACTTATACATAGCTTCTGAAGGGTGGAGCTGAGGGCCTCTGACTTTAATCCTAATATCTTTTATAGATTGAGAATATTTTCCTACGGGTTATTCTAGTCGTTAATTAAAAGTTGAAGTAAAGTTTTTAAATGTTCAATTTTAACTCAGTGAGTATTATTGATTTCCTGATGTGTACCTAGAAAAAAGAAGACATATATATTCCTGTGAGGAAAGGAGTTGGCTTCAGGGAGTAAAACCAAGCCCTGGCCCTGTTCATGAACGAGAGGACCTCTTTTAATTCCTTTTAATTATCCCTCTAGTCTCCCCTCCTCCACCATTTGGACATTTTTTTACTTTGTTTAATGCTGAGAGTTTAAAGGAGCACTTGTAGCACCCTCAAGCTAAATAATGTCTTTCAGGGGACCAGCACACGAGTTTTCATTTGCTTTTAATACTGATGCTGGATGACTTGTTTTGTATGGGGCAAGAGTGTTGACGATTGCTAATGAGCTTTTGAGATGTCCTTCATGATCGTGTATACAGTTTACCTGATCATAGCAAAGGCCTTAATCTGTCTTGATTGCTAAGCATAAGACTTCTATATCTAAGGAGTTTCTCTGCAATATCCATCAGAAAAGCCCATCTATGGATTTTCTCTGAGGTATCTATATTTTAAATTTAGATTTACACAAAATATTTAGTTACAATTTTTTCAAATTCAGGCATAATTTTTATTCCTTTTCATATTACATGCTTCTTTAATCCAACATGATTTAAAATAGAGTTTTGAATTCAGATTTTGAAATTTTAATGTTTTAAACTATCAATTTAAGAAATATGAATTTAAAATAGTATACATAATAATACTGAAGTTAACTAAAATAAAGTGCCAGTATTTTTTTATTTCCCTCTCTCGGTTAATGTTTTGGTAGAGCTGGTCCTACCAGTTTTAGCTCATTTGGGGTCAAATGCTAATTGTAAGCTCTAATAGGTTTACATTTACCTGTAATTGTCTTTCAGCTAATTATTTACAAATTATTATGGTGAGGAACACAGAATAAGGACATTGTATTCTGTTGAAAGGTAAAAGCTACAACAAAAATTCTTCCTGGCTGCTGCTGCTGCTAAGTCACTTCAGTCGTGTCCAACTCTGTGCGACCCCATAGATGGCAGCCCACCAGGCACCCCCCTCCCTGGGATTCTCCAGGCAGGAACACTGGAGTAGGTTGCCATTTCCTTCTCCATTGCATGAAAGTGAAAAGCGAAAGTGAATCCGCTCAGTCGTGTCTGACTCTTAGTGACCCCACGGACTACAGCCTACCAGGCTCCTCCGTCCGTGGGATTTCCCAGGCAAGAGTACTGGAGTGGGGTGCCATTGCCTTCTCTTCTACTTCCTGGAGTGTAATGCAAAAAAGTGACATAAAATTCAATGTACTACAGTTGTAACTATTGCTTTTGTCTTTAAGAATCAAAACAGGACTTATAAACGTTTAATTAAAAACTTCTAAAGTTTCAAAATCAGCACGAATGGTGATTACTGGTATACTTCAGTTTGGGCACCATTTTTGGTTTTTATATCAAATGTGTAAGATCAAAATACTTATGTATCACTTCTCATAAAATTGGAAACATTTACATGAATTTTTTTTTACATAAAATCAAGTAATATGATAACTTGGAAATAATATCTTTTTCTTCATGTATTCAGTGTAGAACTTAACATTTACCAAATGAAAAGCAAGGTACATGTGGAATCCAATGACAAGGTTGATTTTCATTTAGATAACTTCTGGTCCTTTAAAATATTTCTAAATATCTTTGGAAGGTAACAATAGATATATGTGTTTCTACTGATAGTGTTTTGGGAAAAATTTATGTTTCATGATTGAAATTGATAGCTGAAAAATATTGCTTTCAATAGAAAAACATTTATTTACCTTGTTTTAGTTATTATAAAAATCTGAAAGTAATTTATGACTTAATTCTTATTGAATTAGACACAACTAATTAGAGTAAAATGTGGCTTATTTACTCTGAAAATATTTTTTAGAGTTGACAGTTCTCTACACATTTTTAGTTTTTTTTTTAACTTTTTATTTTGTATTGGGGTATAGCTGATTAACAATGTTGTGGTAGTTTCCGATAAACAGCAAAGAGACTGAGCCATACACATACATGTATCCATTTTCCCCCAAAGTCTCCTCCCATCCAGGCTGCCATATAACACTGAGTAGAGTTCCATCTGCTATACAGTAGGTCCTTGTTAAATATAGTGGTGTGTATACTTCCATCCCAAATTCCCTAATTTTCCCTTCTCCACATCCTTCCCCCTGGGGAACCTTAAGTTTGTTCTCTGAGAGTCTCTTTCTGTTTTGTAAGTAAGTTCATTTGTATCATTTCTTTTAAGATTCCACATATAAAGGATATCATACGATATTTATCCTTCTCTGTCTGACTTACTTCACTCAGTATGACAACCTCTGGGTCCGTCCATGTTGCTACAAATAGTATTATTCCATTCTTTTTAATGGCTGAGTAATTGTCCATTGTATATATGTACCACATCTTAGAGATGTCGTATGACCCTGCAGTCTCACTCCTGGGCATGTATCTGGAGAAAAACATGATACAGAAGGGTACATGCACCCTAATGTTCATTGCAGCACTGTTTACAATAGCCAAGACATACAAGCAACCAAAGTGTCCATCGACAGAGGAATGGATGAAAGCATTTAATATTCTCGATCACCAGTGGTGTAGAGTTGCTGCAGCCCTGGGGCCTCACTGTGTTCCTAAGATCATCCAGCCTTCCACAGGGATGGAAAGGCGGTGCACTGCTTCTCTCATTCTCTCCTCATATTCACGTCCATTCAGTTATGAATGGAAATTACTGAACAGTCCTAGGCTGTTAAGAGAGGACTCATGTATAGGTCGTTTAATTTACCAGGCTTGGGAACTGCACCCCTCTGCATCTGCCCTCCTTGACAAGCAAGGGTGTGTTACAGACTGGTTTCACTCCCTGCCCAAACCCCGGGTTTCTCCCCATCTGCCACCGTCCCCCCACCCCAAATCCACACACACTTGAATGACTTGTATAAAGTCTCCTGGTACAGTCCACCCTTCATGTCCTTGGGTTCCCCATCAGTGGATAAGGAGGACTGGCTATACTTTTAACTCTGTTGCTGGTCCCTCTCATATTTTCTTCCCTCTTCAACATTTCTCATTGTTTATTTTGTAAACTTTATATGAAAAACATAGAGTGCTTTTTTATTTCTTTGTGGCAGCTAGACCATCTTAACTCTTCATCTATCATCTTAGAATTTTTTCCTGGTGACCCAGTGTGATTAACTAGGCATTTTGAGGGTTGTTCCTCCACCATCAGGAATGATTCCTGTTACCCATCACATTTGTCCCCAAATTCTGAGGTATTGAAATATCAATAACCTCAGATAGGCAGGTGACACCACCCTTATGGCAGAAAGTGAAGAGGAACTAAAAAGCCTCTTGATGAAAGTGAAAGAGAAGAGTAAAAACTAATACAATTATGTAAAGTTTAAAAACAAACAAACAAACAAAAAGAACATGAAGTAAACAGGATGGAGCAGTGAAATGAAAAAAAAAAAAAAAGCTGACTTAAAACTCAACATTCAAAAAATCAGACTGTAGGGGAGAGATTAGGAAATGCTTTCGAAACAGGCTGTCCTTAATCCCAGTCCATGGGTAGGTGTTAGTTGGGAAATGTGGAACTCAAAGCCTTTTCTTCTAAGGAGAGGGAACAGGGTGAACAGAACATGAGAGAGTGGTGTACTCAGGGAATTCCTGGAAGGTTGGTATAGCTGGAGCTTTCAGGGACATCTAGACACCAGAGGGAACCCTTTGAAGCAGCAATTCTCCAGGTGTGGATTGAGACCCCCTGTAGGTCCCTGAGACTCTTTTGTGGAGGATTTACAAGTACAAAACTATTAAAACATGAACTATAAAAAATAAACATAAACTATAAAACCGTAGTAAGATTTTATTTGTCCCTTTCACCCTAATTCTCTCAAGAGTATGCTAAGAATTTTCTAGATGCCGCCCAGTGCAGGAGATGTAAGAGACATGGGTTTGATCCCTGGGTTGGGAAAATCCTCTGGAGGAGGGCGTGGCAACCCACTCCAGTACTCTTGCCTGGAAAATCCCATCGATGGAGGAGCCTGGTGGGGTGCAGTCCATGGGGTCGCTAAGAGTTGGACATGACTGAGCGACTTCACTTTCACTTTTCACTTTCATGCATTGGAGAAGGAAATGGCAACCCACTCCAGTGTTCTTGCCTGGAGAATCCCAGGGAAGGGGGAGCCTGGTGGGCTGCCGTCTATGGGGTCGCACAGAGTCGGACACGACTGAAGCGACTTAGCAGCAGCAGCAGCAGCAAAGGAGGTAGAATCAGTGGTCCTGGGAGGGTCTGGGGATGAGGAAGAAAGTCCAGCTCATTCCTGGGTTTCTGATGTGGGGTGCTGGCACCCAGGGATATTATAAACTTAGTGGACAGGCTTTTTAAAGATTATTTTTTTCTTTCAGCATTCTATAGATCTGTTTCACTGTTTTCTGGCTTCTGTTGCGGTTGATGAGAAGTAAACTGTAATTCAAATCATTGTAGTCCTGGAAGCACTGTCTCACTTCTCTCAGCTTGCTTTCAGGATTTTCTGATTATACTTAGGTTTTAGCAGTTTGTTTCTGATGTGCCAAGGTATTGTCTTATTTGTATTTATCCTGCTTGGTATCTGCTTATCTTCTTGAATCACCAAACTTATTTCCCTATTTTTGAGGAAATTTTGGCCTTTTATTTTATCAGTATTTTTTTGTTTTCTTGTTCCATTCATTCTCTTTTTCTGGAGCATAGATTAATAATGTTCCTTAGGTTCCTGGAATCACTTTTTTCCAACATTTTATCTTTTCTTCAGATTGAATCATTTACATTGCTTTGTCTTCAGCATATCTTCAGTAGGTTCACTGACTCTTCTGTCATCTTGCTTCTGCTCTTGATCTCCAGTGAAGTTTTTCCTTCAGAAATTTTAATTTTCATTTCAATTTTTCTTTTATTGTCATGATTATTTGATTTTCTAGACTGTTGTTCATTATTATTAGCATTTCCCCTCTCTATTCCTGAGGATTGGACCTAAAATACTTGCTTGCTATTTAGTATATCTGAAGCATCTTAGAATCTCGCATGATTGCCTTTTCCTTTGGGAATGAGAGCCTCTTTCGGGTGCTTTCCTTTTTTTAAAATACTTATTTTTGGCTGTGCCTGGTCTTTGTTGCTGTGCCGGTTTCCCTCTAGTTGCAGGTAGCGGGGGCTGCTCTCTAGTTGCAGTACACGGGCTTCTCATTGTGGTGGCTTCTTTTGTTGTCGAGCGTGGGCTCTAGGGTGTGCTGGCTTTGGTGTTTGTGGCTCCCAGGCTCTAGATCATAGGCTTAGTATTTGTGGTGCACAGGCTTAGTTTCTCTGGGGGACTTGGGATGCTCCTGGACCAGGGATCGAACCCATGTCCCCTGCATAGGCAGGTGGACTCCCCACCACTGAGCCAACAGGAAAGCCCTCTTGGTGCTTTCCGGTCAACTAATTTGGACAGTATCCTGGATGTTATAAATGATAAGCTGTGGGAATTCATAGTTCTCTTACATGTTTTCCAAGAAATGGTATTTTTATTTTATTCTATTCTACTTTTATGCTTAAAGCAGGTACGTCATTGGTCTTCCCAGGTGGCTCAGTGGTAAAGAATCTGCCTGCCAATGCAGGAGAAACAGAGACTCGGGTTTTGATCCCTGGGTTAGGAAGAGCTCTTGGAATAGGAAATGGCAACATACTCCAGTATTCTTGCTTGGTAAACCCTATAGACAGAGGAGCCTGGTGGGTTACAGTCCATGGCATTGCAGAGTCAGACATGACTAAGCATGAGCAAGCATGCAGGCACTTCATTTGCCTGGACTCAGACTCTAAATTCTGTCTTACTTATGGTGGTGGAAACTTAAGTCTCAGTTCAGTTCTTTTCCCCTTAGTCTGTATGCTTGGACTCTCCCTGCACATCTGTGGTTCGGGGGCCTCCAGAGCTTTGGGAGGGTATTTATGCTTCCTTTCTCTATCTCTCCATGGCCTGGAATTTTCCTCTCATCTTCTAGGGACTGTGGTTGTTCTGGGCTGTGTCCTCTAGTTCTGAAGCCCAGTGAGACTGTGGATTTTGTACTGGAATTTAAGCACTTGCCTGGCACGGACTCGGGCCTCTCCCCATCTAGTGTAGTTCATTCATTCTTTCGCATGTCAACTCACTGCCAGTAATTGCTTGCTTTCATTTCTTCTCCAGAACATTAAAAAAAAAAATGCATCCATCTTAGGTTTATAGTTCTTTTCTCTGGGAGAGCTGATCTGATAGGAGCTCTGGGGCTGTTTCAGAAATGGAATTATGATAATGTATTGGTATTATTTACTGAGAAAGATTATAGAAAGAGAGCCTAATTAAGTGGGAGGTGGGGAAGTGAGGGGAAGGAAGATGAATTTGATTCTGGTCACATTGAGTATGATGTTAACCATAGTAGAGTTATTTACCAAGTGGTAGTTATGGAAGTGTGACTCTTAGAGGAGTGGCTTGGGCTGGAGATACAGGTGTAGGACTTCTAAAGATGCCAGTGATGACTGAGATCGAGAGAGTGATTGAAAAAGTAGGAGTGTTCTTTGAATGAGAAGATTGACCATAATTCATAACTCTAGGGAATAATCAGAAGATTCAAAGTGTAAGTGGAATACAGTGGACCCTTGAATGACCTGGGTTTGAATTGCACGGGTTCACTTATACATGAATTTTTTCATTAAATTTTCACTAGAGTACTAGACAACCCATGAGCCATTGGTTGAATCTGTGAATGTGGAACTGTGGATACAGAGGGTCAACTGTAAAGTTACACTCAGATTCTCAACTTCTGAGTTGTTCAAAAGTCAACTGTAATTTGTAAGGAAAAGTTGTTACAGAAACCAAGCTAGTGGTCACGTGTTCTTAACCTGGGATCTCGTGACCCATTTGGTCCAAGATTAAGTTTCAGGTGGTTTCTGGACTCTCTGCAGTGTGTGTATGTGTAGGATTTTTCTGGGAGGAGGGTTCAGAGCATTCATCAGATTTCCAGGAAGGTGTGTGACCCGCAAGTAGTAAAATGTTGAAAGGAACAGTATCAAAGCAAACAACTCAATCACAAAAGGGGGAGAAGACCTAAATAGACCCTTCTTCAAAGAAGATTTACAGATGGCCAATAGACATATGAAAAGATGCTCAACATCAGTAATTATCAGTAATTATTAGAGAAACGCAAATCAAAACTACAATGAGGTACCACCACATACTGGTCAGAATGGCCATCATCAAATAGTCTAAACAATAAGGGCTGGAGAGGGTGTGGAGAAAAGGGGACTGTTGGTGGGAGTTGGTAAGTTGGTACAGCCACTAAGGCAAACAGTATGGGGCTTCCTCAGAAAACTAAAATAGAATTACCATATGAACCATCAGTGTCACTCCTGGGCATATATCCAGACAAGGCTATAATTCAAAAAGATACCTGCACCCCTATGTTCATAGCAGCACCACTCACAATAGCCAAGACATGGAAACAGCCTAAATGTCCGTTGACAGATGAATGGGTAAAGGAGATGTGGTGCATGTATACAATGGAATGCTATTCAGCCATAAAAAGAATGAAATAATGCCACTTGCAGCAACATGGATGGAACTAGAGGTTATCGTACTCAGTGAAGTAAGTCAGAGAAAGCAGATACCACCATATCACTTGTACATGGAATCTGAAATAAATGACACAAATGAGCTTATCTATGTGGTTGCCAAGGAGGAGGAGAGGTGGGGGAAGGATGGACTGGGAGGTTGAGGTGAGTTGATGCAAACTATTACATATAGAGTGGATAAAAACACAGTCCTTCTGATAGCACAAGCAACTATATTCAATGTCCTGAGATAAACCATAATAGGAAAGAATATAAAAATGAATGTATATATGTACAACTGTGCCACCTTGCTGTGCAGCAGAAATAGACACAGCATTGTACATTAACTGTGCTGCTAAGTTGCTTCAGTCGTGTACGACTCTGTGCGACCCCAGAGATGGCAGCCTGCCAGGCTCCCCCATCCCTGGGATTCTCCAGGCAAGAACACTGGAGTGGGGTGCCATTGCCTTCTCTGACATTAACTGTAGTTCAATAAAAATAGGAAGCAGTGTCAAATTAAAGTTCAGGGAAATGACTGAAGAATGTCTATTTAATCTACAAATTTGGAGCTCACTAGGGATTTAGAGCGATTTCAGAGTGCAGGTGGAAGACACTGAGAAGTGAATTGGAGATGGAGAGGCAGAAGTAAGAACGGGAGTATAGAATTCTCTTGCTGGAAATCTGGGTGATAAGGTGAGGAGAGATTGCCTGACAGAGGGGAGCAAGGTTAAGAAAAGCATAGCAATGCCCCGCCTGGCCTCATCTGTTGCAGGCCCCTTGCCACACTATCCTCTTTGTGCTTATGTCCTGAGATTTTTCAGTTTGTAAAAGCTGCTCTGCTGTCCAGCCTTTGAGACTGCTTGTGTGGGCCGGCATACATACGTTCATAGCTTTTGATCCCAAAGAGATTATGGGCTCCATGACAACCAGGATTTCCTTTCTCTTTAGTTTGGTGTTCTTTCCCTGTCACCCCCTTTATTATGCTCTGCATATAGTTAATGGCACTGGCATCGATTTCAGGATATGGGATAGGACCACGATCCAGTGGAAACAGTGGTTGCAGTGCCAAGGGCGTTGAGAGCATCTCTGTGCCGGGTTTCCCTTACAGCTCTCCTTGGACGCTCTCAGGTCCCTGGGGGGGATTCCAGGTTGCTCTGTACCATAGGCTTGGCCTCCTAAGGTTTTCCCCTTTGTAAGCCCCTAGAATAGGGAAAGGCCCTCAAAAAATCTGTCCAGGAGAAAAACAGAAGTATGGAATAGATACCCACTGCCCACGCCTCCCTCCTCCCACTTTTGGGCTTCTTTTCTTAAACAGACAGAAGATTGATTAGATGGGAGGGACACCAGGCTGAACTACTGTGGGAATCAGAAAAGTCAGCTGGGACTTCCCTGGTGGCCCACTGGTTAAGAAACCCCCTACCAATGCAGGGGACACAGGTCCCATCCCTGGTCCGGGAAGATCCCACATGCCGCAGGGCAACTGAGCCCGTGTGCTGGAACTACTGAGCCTGCGCTCTAGAGCTCCTGCCCCGAAACAAGAGAAGCCACTGCTGGCTGTATCTAGAGAAAGCCCTCACATAGCAACAAAGACCCAGTGTAACCAACAATAAATAAAGAGAAATAAAAAAAGAGAAAGGTCAGCTGAAGTATGGAAGTTGAGAATTTGCAGCTTTCTGAATTCATCTGGATATCCTTCGATTAAAGGAAATCTGCAAAGTAGCTTTTGTGGCTCATTCCTTCAGCTTCTTTTAATTTTCTGTCCTGAGAAGTAGAATATTTTCCTGCCTCCCAGAGTGCCCTCCTCACCCAAGACAGCTACCTTCACATGCATTCTTCCTGTTCCCTCCAGCCCTAATGAAGCCATCCAGTGTCACTGTACTTCTAATATCAGATAAGGGTGAAAAGGATTGATCGAAGATTAAATGGGAGTTAATTCTCCACCAGGGAAGCCCCGTGTGCTGCAGTCCATGGGGTCGCAAAGAGTCAGACACGAATGAGTGACTGAACAACAACAAATTCTCCACCAACAATCAATTCTTATTAGAACATTCAATTCTTAACTAGAAACTTGTTAAGAAATGAATCTGCAGTTGGTTAAGTTTGGAGTAACAACATTTTGGACCCTTCCCTTCCCAGACTTTTTTAGCCAAGGAGTAAAATAAATCAGCTTAGAAGTTTCAGGTCCAGAGCCAGCCCACCACCTTCCTCACCTCTGTGGAAACTGCATATCACCTTGAGTGGTCACTGCCTGGTGAGAAAGTGGAAAAAAATATTCACATGACTTCTGAGAAGCCTGAATACTTTGGATAATCTCTGTACATGCTTCATTCCTACAAGTTAACTGGAAGCATAGTATACACATACTTTGTCCCATGATTTTGGTGCTTAATGGAATAGCCTGACTGCTCTTACGTATTGGAACCTGTGCATGTGTATGCTCGGTGGCTCACTTCTGTCCAACTCTTTGCCTCAACATGGACTGTAGTCTGCCAGACTCCTCTGTCCATGGGATTTCCCAGGCGAGAATATTAGAATGGGTTACCATGCCCTCCTCCAGGGGACCTTCCTGACCCAGGGATCCAATTTGCATCCCCTGTACTGGCAGGCAGATTTTGTACTGCTGCGCCATCTGGGGAAGCCCATATTGGCACATGCTGCTGCTAAGTCACTTCAGTTGTGTCTGACTCTGTGTGACCCTATAGACAGCAGCCCACCAGGCTCCCCTGTCCCTGGGATTCTCCAGGCAAGAACACTGGAGTGGGTTGCCATTTCCTTCTCCAATGCATGAAAGTGAAAAGTGAAAGTGAAGTCGCTCAGTTGTGTCCGACTCTTCACGACCCCATGGACTGCAGCCTACCAGGCTCCTCTGTCCATGGGATTTTCCAGGCAAGAGTACTGGAGTGGGGTGCCATTGCCTTCTCCATATTGGCACATAAAGGGCTTTAAAATTTTTTTTTGATAGTTGCAAAATCTAATATTTTTAATTATAGTATTTTATTGACCAGGTGAACTAGAATTTATTTAGCTTGTCTCCTTTTGATAGATACTTAATTTTTTCCTGATTTTTTATAATTATAAGCAGGGCTTCTGTGAATGATATTGGGCATACGTCAGTTTGCATGTGTGTGGTTATAACTATAGGATGGTTCCCAGCCGTGAATTGTTGCTTTGCCTCCCTGGAGGGGTCTGCCAATTTACACTTCCACCAGTCATGCAGGAGAGGCTCTGTTTCCACTATTCTTATTCTTGTTAGTTAGAAAGATGAAGATGGTATCTTGTAGTTTTGATTTTGTATTAATCTGATGAGACTGACCATCTCTTCATATTAAGAGCAATTTGTAGCTTTTTTATTGAGTCTTTATAGTCCTTTTTGTAAGAACTCTTTATTCAGGAAATTGGCTGTTTGTGTAAGATGAGTTGCAGGTGTTTTTATTGTGTGTCTGTGTGTGCGTGCACAGGCTGGCTTGTGTTTTGACTGTTTTTCTATGAATAAACTAAATCTGTACATAGTTGTGGAGAAGGAAATGGCAACCCACTCCAGTGCTCTTGCCTGGAGAATCCCAGGGACAGGGGAGCCTGGTTGGCTGCCGTCTATGGGGTCGCACAGAGTCGGACACGACTGAAGCGACTTAGCAGCAGCAGCAGCAGCAATACATAGTTAAGTTTATTAATCTTTTGTGGTTTTGTATCATAAGCACCCTTCTCATTCCTAGAGTACAAAAATCTCTGTTTTTTTAGGTTATTTTGTAGATCTTTTATACTTTACAATCATTGATCTAGTTGGAATTAACTTGCGCTAAGGCCTGAGCTATAGATCTAACTTTCTTTTTCCCTCAGATAGCTACCTAGGTGAATTCACTTTTTAAAATGTGATCTACCTGTGGCAAATATTACAAGTTGTCTATCTGATATCCTTTCTTCTCTTGTCACCCTTTGAACGGTGATATTTGTGAGAATGTTAGTAAATCCAGATGAAAAGACTCATCTTCTCAGACACCCTTGTGCTTAGAGTGTCCATGTGACACAGGTGACTTTAGGGTGGACCTTCCAGGAGAGCTATGCCCTTGGGGGTAAAGAAGGACAGGCCGATAGACTAACCTTTTGGTTTTACTATTTCCCTCTTTTCCTGCCTGGGTGAGGGTATAAAGTGCACGTGTCCAGCATTTGTAGGCCATCGGGGAAATGATTGTGGATTATACTTTGAGGATGGATACTATGAACTTTACAGAGAAATATAACTGAAATAAAACACTTGTTGAAAAAATTCCTATCTCTGGCAGCAGAGGTCAGAGTGCCTCTGTGTATGTTGGCAACCTTAAAGCAGAGCGTGAAATACAATGGAAAAATGCAACTAAACAGAAGGGCTGAATTCTTAGTTTTTATTCCTAATATATTGGCCTTCCCAAAATTGGACATGGCAGTTGGCTATTCACAGATCTACGCTGAAATATGAAGTCATCTCAAATCAATGTTAATATGTCCATTTTCTCACTGGGTTGTACCCTGGGTTTTGAAAGGCAGAGAAAATCCCCTCGAAGGATTGATCTGTTTGGTTTCAGCTGACAAACAATATCCTGATTAGAGTAATGAAATAAGTAGTAGCCCATATTTAAAAAATAAAGGTTGAATTATTAAGAAAATGCAAGTAATCCCTTAACCAAAATTACTGGATTGAATCTGCCAGCAGCAGCAAATAGTTGTGGTGAATATATGGTTTCAACTCCCTTTCTCTGCTGTTTATAATTTTATCTTCAGGTTAGATTATAACAGAAGCATGTTCAAACCTATTTGTGGGCTTCCCTGGTGGCACAGTGGATAGGAATCTGCCTGCCAATGCAGGGAACACAGGTTCGATCCCTGGTCTGGGAAGATTCTACATGTTACGGGGCAACTACTGACCCTGCAATCTAGAGCCTGTGCTCCACACCAAGAGAAACCACCTCAGTGAGAAACCCAAGCATTGCAGCTGAGAGTAGCCCCTACTCACTACAGCTAGAGAAAAGCCCAGTCAGCCAGCAAGGAAGACTCGGTGCAACCAAAAGTAAATACATAAATAAAATTTTAAAAATCTGTATCCTGTATTTTCTTTCAGTTAAAGTCTTTTGTAAACCGGTTTACCTTAGGTCCCATGGCTATAAAACACATGCTTTCATAAAGCAATATTTAAATCAACTTGTTTACGAAATCAGGCTTTTTTTTAGGTTGATATATCCTTTCCCCTCTCCTAATCTAAGCATTCATTTTAGTTCCAAAGATAAACTTAAACATACTCTTTGGAATATATTCTCTCCTCTGTGGTGTTGATGGAAGTCTGAACCAACGAGACAAATCCGAAGACATCTTTGTTGCTAGAGGCAAACTCAGGAGGTGGTGGGTGAGCTTTCTGAGAGAGAGCGCTCCCTGTCTAAATGTTACCCAGCCATTCATTGCTGGAATGCTATTCTTCAAACAAAGAATGACTTATTTACTTAGTTGAAGAACGTGGTCAATGAGACATGAGGCTTGTAACAGAAAATGGAAGACCATTTTATACATTGGCCTCTCAATTTCTTCTTCTTGTAAATCACGCACACACGGATGTCATTTTTACAGTTTTTCTTGGAAGAAGCAAAGTAATAAACAAAATGCAGGGGAAAATTTAGGAAGTTTCCCCTAAAACTGCACATAGTTTTCTCTCTGTTCACGTGTTCAGTTGTGTCTGACTCTTTGCAATCCCTTGGACTGTGGCCTACCAGGCTTCTCTGTCCATGGAATTTTTCAGACCAGAATACTGGAGTGAGTTGCCATTTCCTCCTCTGGGGGATCTTCTCAACCCAGGGCTTGACTATGCATCTCTTGTGTCTCCTGCATTGACAGGTGAATTCTTTTACCCTCTGAGCCATGGGGAAGTCTCCCCCACCCCGCCCCCCCGCCCCCGCCACAGCCCCACCCACACATGTTTTTAGAAGGTCGCATGTACAGAGTGTAGTCACATTTTTGTTAAAAGCATCCTACCTGGAGCAGAGAAGACCATCCGTAAATATTAATGGAATGGATGAGTAAAATTATGCTGTCAAGTACAGCATATTAATTTTTAAGTATGTAACGTCCTCAAGACTGAATATTTGACTGACTAGATGGAACAGTGATTGTTGCTAGTCATTGATCTCTCTGATGGCTAATGGAATTATAGTTAACAGAAATAGATTTTTCAGCGCTTGCTCTGCTCTATGTGAGTTTTACACTGAGGAGCCAAGCACTGGAAGCTGGTTTCCTTACATTAGTACGGATACCTTCTCTGCATCTTTGACTGCAGGAGGAGAGTGAACTTTAGATGCAGTGTAGCAGGTAATGTAACACCAGGGCAGGGAGCAAGAATTTGTGAGGTGTTGATTCTCCTGAATTCTGTGAATGGCGCTCCCTTTGTATCAATCCACACCTGAAGATTAGGTTTTTCTCCTCTGGATAAAACATTCCTTATTTAATGCATTCCACAGCAGCTACCCCCTGAATGTGAAACTTAAACCGTGTTTCCCTAGCTAATAAAGATGAGAAGACTTTGCATTATTAAAGCTTTTAGCTGCCAAGATGGGTGTTAGGTACAGAGGTTGAGGACACCCCTCCCCCACTATTGTTTTTAAAACAAAAAACTATTCGGGGGTAATAGTTTTTTGTAATAAGGTGGCCTTTCTTTGTTACTGCCCATGGGCCTTTTTCAAGGGCTTTTAACCTATTAGATGGTTAACATTGTAAATTGGACTTACTACTTTTAGTCTATAATTGAAGATTTTGATATGAAAGCTATGAAGTTTTGCTTTTGGATCAAATCCTGGTTGTTCAGTATTTATTTTGTGTCTAAGATAAGAGCAACTTATCTTTCTTTTTTAGAAAAGGCTTTTAAGGCCTTGTCTATGGTATAGAATGAGCCCACGTGTTTTTTTTTCCTGGGTTGTTTTCTGTGATTTTGTTTAGTTCAGAAGTGACATGGCTAGTCATACATACCTTAAACACTAATAAAGACTTGCATGTTTGGAGTAATGGCATGGCCACTAGTGGGAGATACAGACCTCAGAAAGTCCTTTCTACAAAAATCTACTCTAATACTTTTGGTTAAGTAGAGATTCATTTAGTAATGTTTCTTTAAAACTGAAGTTATTTTCTGGGAGGATTAACCATTATCATTCAGTTTTACTAGCATTTGCAATTAAATTTTGACTACACTGGGGATATGGTTTATATTGATATTTATAAGCTGCTTTTTGTTTAAATATTCATTCAGTAAGTAGGAGTACCTACTATGGGCTAGTGACCTTTGTAGGTGCTTGGGATATGTTAGTGAATTAACCAGACAAACATACAGAATAACTATTAAGTGTTAAGTTTATTACTTAATGATATTAATACTTAATATTATCTGTTTACCTTATAATATTTATCTAATAATGTTTATCTGTATTATCTCCTCCTATCTGTTTACACTTAATATTACTCAGCCAAATGTACTGAATTTGCTGAAACGCTTAAGTAGAAGTTAGCTAGATTTGTGTGTCCTAATAGAAGTCCTAATTCCTTATTTTTTAAGGAATATTTTCTTTTTTCATAAAAACTTAATTTTGGCAGTGCTGGGTTCTTATGGTTTTGTCATTTGAGAATATCTCATTAATGGAATCACACTTCTCTCACTTAGCATAGTGCATTTGAGACTCATTCATGTTGTTTGTATCAGTATTTCATTTCTTTTCATGGCTGAGTGGTTTTCCTGGGACATATGTACTGCAGTTTATCGATTCCCATTTGAAGGATATTTGGGTTGTTTCTAGTTTTTGGCAGTTATAAAACCATGATGAACATTCATGACAGGCTTTTTGTTTTCCTTGAGTAAATGCTGAGGCATGGGATTGATGGGTCTTCTTGTAACTGTATGTAAACTTTATCAGAAATTGACAAGCTGTTTTCCACAGTGAATCTTTCTCTTTATTACATTGACGATGTTGAACATTTTTTTGTGTGCTTAGTTGCCATCGATATTCCATAACAAACACTTTGATAGAGTCTTCACATTTGCCCATCTTTTAAATTGGGTTTGTTGGGGGGAGTGTGTAATTTCCTCAGTTCTGTCTTGCTGCAGCAAAAATTTGAAGCGATGGATGGACCAGTGTTACAGCTTGGTGTTAAAGCTCAGTTTTATTTGGCAATCAAAGGAGAATACATCTTCAAGGCATGAGAGTGGGCTGACCCAAAAGAAGTGAAGTGAAGTAAAGAGAAGAGAAGCGAGAGGTTCAATTTTGGCTTCTTTTTCACCTGCGGTTCTCACTCCAGTCCTCGGACCTTCCTTTATTCTATTTTTGCGGGCTTTTTCCTTTCTTTGTCTTTTAGCCACTGCTATTTTGGACTCCTTTTTCCTATTCTAACTACCTAATAGGTTGATTTCTAGCATTTTATAATAATCTGGGCTTCCCAGGTGGTACTAGTGGTAAAGAATCCTCCTGCCAATACAGGAGATGCAAGAAACTCAGGTTCGATTCCTGGGTCAGGAAGATCCCCTGGAATAGGAAATGGCACCCCACTTTAGTGCACTTGCCTGGAAAATTCCATGGGCAGAGGAGCCTGGCAGGCTGCTGTCTATGGGGCTGCAAAGAGTTGGACATGACTGAGCATACATGCATTCTATATTCTAGATATAATTCCTTTATCAGTTGTGTCTTGTAAAAATTCTCCCAGTGATTTGATTTTTTTTTTTTTTGGTGTCTTTCCAAGAGTAGAATTTGTGTTACAACACTAATTATTGTCATCCTTTTATTTAATGCAATCATATACTTCTGTTTTTCTTAATAGATTCCTGTTCATCTATTCCAGTCTTTTCCAATTCTTTTAAACCCACTAATGTATCAAATATATCTATTAGTACTATGGAGTAGTGGAAAAGAATATTTTCTAGGTATCCAAATTTAGTCACATTGAAAATTTGTAGTCATTTTTTTTTTCTTTAAAAAATTTTTACCATTGAAGGCAGAAAGTCTTACAGAAAGAATAGGAGTTGGCCATCCTTCTTATGAAAATTTGGTTCAGTAAGAGAAAAAATAGAGTTATCTATTCCATAACTTAGCTAGAGAGTGGCAGAGCCTGAATGGGACAACAGGCTTCTGACTGAAAGCCTGTGCTTATTACTATATACTGTCCATTCTTCACTAGCCATTTTACTTTTCTTTATCTTTTTCAGTGAAGAGCCTTAGTTTTATCCTCATGTATATAGTGATTTATAATTTACAAAGAGCTTTGCTGCTGCTGCTGCTAAGTCACTTCAGTTGTGTCCGACTCTGTGCGACCCCATGGACCACAGCCTACTAGGCCTCTCTGTCCTTGGGATTCTCCAGGCAAGAACACTGGAGTGGGTTGCCATTTCCTTCTCCAATGCATGAAAGTGGAAAGTGAAAGTGAAGTCGCTCAGTTGTGTCCGACTCTTAGCGACCCCATGGACTACAGCCTACCAGGCTCCTCCATCCATGGGATTTTCCAGGCAACAGTACTGGAGTGAGGTGCCATTGCCTTTTCCCACAAAGAGCTTTGGTTGTCAGTTATTAGGAAATCTTAGCCACTCCTTCAAGGTTTGATCATCTATGACTTTATGATTTATGGGATCAATTCTAGTAAATTCTACTTGTCTCAGCTATTTGTAAGTTATTGTGTAAAAGTAGTGATAATTGGAAAATTTAGGTGCATTTTCTGTAACTTTCCAATCTGTTACTCCACAGGTAATTTTCCTAGAATTTGTTAGATAACAGGAAAGATTTTTGCCTTTGAGTACCCTTTGGTTTAGATTTTCCATGGAATTTGCCTCCATTTCATTTTTCATAGACTTAGTGAACATCCTATAAAGGCAAACTTGAACTTGGAGTAACCTGGGTATGCAGTTTCTGTGAACGCTGTTGGCCCCTGGGAACCAGGCTGTCACACCACAGATTTGAGTATTCCTATCCCTTCTGGCCAGGTGGCTCAGAGGTAAAAACCCAGCTGCCAAGGCAGGAGATGAGGGTTCACAAGGATTTGATCCCTAAGTTGGGAAGATCCCCTGGAGGAGGAAATGACAACCCATTCCAGTATTCTTGCCTCGGAAATCTGATAGAGGAGCCTGGGGGCTACAGTCCATGGGGTCCTGAAGAGTTGGATGTGATTTAGTGACTAAGCTAGCAGGATGAAGCCCTTATGGCTGTAGTTAACTTGTGTTTGTGTAAAGAGGAAGGAAACTAAAGCCTCATCCCACTATTGTCTTCCAAAAGCAAGGCAGAGAAAGAGGCCAATTAAAAGATGAAAGCCTGGCAGTGCATTTTGATCTTCTTGTCCGCCCACTCTGAGCGGCCTCCAGGCCCTGTCAAGGACAGGAAGCAGCAGAGCCTTGGAATACTTACTGGATTTGTCCTATGGAAACTCATTCAGAACTCAGCTGTTCATAGTTTGTACCAGACTGGCTCATGAAGCACATGTTGAAATGAAAGCCATGCTTTCTGGCTCACCTTTGAGCTCATGACTCTCTGTGGCCTGTGGTGGTGGCTGACAGACCCAAATGTTCAACAGCGGGAGAAATTGGAGGAAGCTTTTAATAGCCTGGATATAGAGGAAGTGTCTGTGAGTTGTGACAAATGACAAAAAATAATACAATTTAGTACCAAGTTTGATATCTTTATTCAAGGGAAGGTAATCCATGGATTGGGGGAGTACAAGGCCCCACGAGTGGAGCGCTGTTCCTGAGGCATTTGGGCAAGAGTTCCTGGTGGCTCAGATGGTAGAGTCTGCTTGCAAGGCAGGAGACCCAGGTTCAATCCGTGGGTCGGGAAGATCACCTGGAGAGGAAATGGCAACTCACTCCAGTATTCCTGCCTGGAAAGTGCGTTGACAGAGGAGCCTGGCGGACTATAGTCTGTGGGGTCGCAAAGAGTCAGACATGACTGAGCGACTAATAGTCACTGAGAACCTTACAGGCAGCAGCTTGGAGGGTGAGTGACCAGGTGGCCAGGGATTTCCTGGGAAGGCTAACAGGTCCTGTTCTCCAGGGTGAGGTGAGCCAACCGAGCCGAGCTGGAGGATTGTGACTGGTGTGTGTTAGGTGTCTCGGCCGTTTTCTGTAAGTGCAATCTGACTTGGATCTAGGTTTGTGATGTGCGTTGGGCCACTGGAGTGGCCTCCATTTTTTTTTTAATCAGCTGTAATTATGTATATGAAACAAGGGGTAATAAATTGGAAGAGAGAGTGGCTACTCAGGTATATTAATTCACTGAGAAAGCAGGCTCCAGCAGATCAAGATCTCCCTCTTATTTGCTTTTTTTTTTTTTACACCCCTGGTGAGAGGTAAAATACCTTGATATATTTTATATTTCATAGGACAGACTAATGGAATGTGTACAGAAGGATCTAGGCAAAATTTGTGGAAACAATACCTGAAAGTAAATTCTCACAGGGAAAGAACCAGAGGAACATTTAGGAGAAAGCAGGTTATGTGTGCAATTGATCAGCCCCTGAGGAATGAGGGACAATCTACAGGTCCTGTTCGCATGAAGGCTCTTCTTCCCGTTCTGGACTTACTATCAGTGACTTTCCAGGATATGTTTCTATGGTTATAGGAAAGGGCTAAAACTTGGCTGTATTAGGGTTTGTTTTGTCAGTAACATTAGGCTGTCATGTGAGATTGAAGTCTTAAGTGACTGGAATAAAGGATTTATAACTTTTGAAGGAAGAGAACTTGGAAATTGTTAGAACAGAGTATTGTATTATACAATTGGAATTATTTGGGAGAAAGCCCTGATAGGGGATAGCACTTTTGGGCCACCAGAGGGCAGTATTTATTCAACAACTCTGTTGAAACTCTTATTTGAAAATAAGGCTCAGACTGTAAAGAATCCACCTACAAGGCAGGAGACCTGGGTTCTATCCCTGAGTTGGGAAGATCCCTTGGAGAAGGGAATGACTACCCACTCCAGTATTCTGGCCTGGACAATTCCATGGACAGAAGAGCCTGGTGGGCAACAGTCCATGGGGTGACAAAGAGTTGGACATGACTGACGAATAGCACTTTCACTTTTCAGGTACTATCACTGAGGACTGAGTGAAAGGGGAGCGGCCTCTGGAGTGAAGAAACAGTACTGGCTTTATACTGGTCCCACTCTCTACCTTTTCTCTACCTAAATAGCTCCAATAAAATGTCATTTTTTGTCTCTGTTTTTTCCTTTCTCCCCAAGTGGAGTTATTCCAGTTTTCAGCACACATGTGTATGTAGCGCTTATTATATATATATATATATATTTTTTTTTTTTTTTACTGAAATATTTTATTTGAAGGAACATGAAAATTAACTGCTTTTACCATGTGACTATGAAATATTACTACACCTTTCCAATAAAAATTTGTTACTTTTTTAACATTAGTCATTTACAAAGACAGTATCAACTGAGACTCATCCAATTATGACTAATCCATTATAAACAAATAGCAATACAGAATTTCAGAATAAGTACTATTAAACTGAGTTAGAGTATGGGAAGCTCATTGACTATGCCATAATAAAAGGATGAAAACTAAAATGGATTTTACACTCTAGGGATATACAAGTGTATCATTTTCCCATATGTCTGCTTAAATTTCTTATACAAATAACAGAAAGCTTCATTTCATTCATTTCGTTTTTGTAAACTCCTTAGAGAAAAATTGAAAAGATTCCATGATTAGGTCCCAAATTTTATGGTGGTTATTTTCCTGCTGCTGCTGCTGCTAAGTTGCTTCAGTCGTGTCAGACTCTGTGTGACCCCATAGATGGCAGCCCACCAGGCTCCCCCGTCCCTGGGATTCTCCAGGCAAGAACACTGGAGTGGGTTGCCATTTCCTTCTCCAATGCATGAAAGTGAAAGTGAAGTCGCTCAGTCGTGTCCGACTCTTTGCGACCCCATGGACTGCCTCCGTCCATGGGGTTTTCCAGGCAGGAGTACTGGAGTGGGGTGCCATTGCCTTCTCCGGTTATTTTCCTACTTCAGTCAATTTCCTGACACATTTAGTGCAAGCAGGGAAATCTTTTCAGTAAATTGAGCACATGGAGCTCACACATGCAGTGAAGGATACGGGCCAAGTGCCATATGTTTCATATTGTTTTAGTTTCCCCACCTCCCCATACAAGTTTATTCTTTTAAAAAAATTAAAAAACATTTTTTTTGACTCTGCTGGGTTTTCGCTGCTGCATGGGCTTTCTCTAGTTGTGGCGAGTGGAGGTGCTTTCTTGTGGCGCAGGCTTTTCATTGTGGCAGCTTCTCCTGTTGCGGAGCACGGGCTCTGGGTGCGTGGACTTCAGCAGTTGCCGCACATGAATTCAGCAGTTGCGGCTCTCGGGCTCTAGAGCACGGGCTCAGTAGCTGTGCCTCACGGGTTTAGCTGCTTTGCGGCATGTGGGATCTTTCTGGACCAGAAGTCAAACCTGTGTCTCCTGCACTGGCAGGAGGACTCTACCACTGAGCCACCAGGGAGACCCCTACCAGTTTATTCTTTTTTCAAACAACCTGTGAGTTTGCAGCATCGTTTTTGACTTCTACAGAATTATGCCTGACGGTGGCTCTGACTCTTTCACACTAAGCTCTCTAGTCATTTGGTAGCTGGATTCTCAGCTTTTTCCATAGTCCAATCATCCACAACCTGGTCACTGTTTTTGAAAGCCTTACTTATTATCATTTTTTTTTCTTGTCTTCAAACCTATTACTGTCTCCAAAATACTGAATGTGTTTCTTCCACTGGGTTTTATTTCAAGATGGTTCCCGACAAGATGCCTCTTCATTCTTCAGTTTATCTTTTCTGGACAGTTTCTGTCTACTCCATCTTCTTCTTCCCAATCTTGAGGTTTGGGTTTTATGTTTGGAATGTTATTTATGCAATTCTTGAACTTTATTCCACCTATTAAAGAAAATTCCAGGAAGGCACACTTTGTATGCATTTATATGGAGCTCTGTTTCAGCTTTTGGTCCCTCTGAAGAAAAATCTGAAATTTGTTTTTCTAATTATCTGATCTTTCTCTTCCTGTGAGTTCAGGTTTCATCTTTAGGATCCAATACAGCATCACTTAACTTGGGTCAGGAGGAAGCAGTCTTTAAGAGAGTAACTCTTAGAACAGACACACCTTCTGTGCTGGCTGCACACCCAGAAGTCTGCAAGCTCTGGGGCAGAGCTTCCATTTCTTCCCAATATGGGAAGACTCCCTGCTGGGCACAGCTCTCAGTGGCCAGGTTCTCCAGGGATTTCTGGACTGTTGACATTTCCATGGAACTGTAAGTTTTTTCCAGGGTTTACTGATTATAGATATAGTCCATTTTCTCAGTGGGAACATCCTTACCTGCTCACTTGGGTGGGACAGAAAAACCCTTTCCGTAGAAGCTCCCTCTTCTAAGGAAAGTACGGGCCTGGCTGGGGTCTTCTCTAGCCTAATCCACCCATGCTGGGCCTCCTGGCAGGCCCTCTGGAACTGTCACCAGGAGCCCAAGCCCATATTTAATTTCCTGTTAGGCTTCATGGGTAATAGGGTACCAGGTCTCTGTTAGGACTACTTGACTCTCTCTGCCCACAGTAGTGAGAAATCTCATTGCAGTCAATTGAAGTTTGTGTTCTGTGTTCTAATAAAACTTTATTTATAAAAACAGTTGACAGCCTTGGGGTTGGCCAACAGACCCTAGTTTGCCCGTCTCTGGTTTAAGGGCTTCCTTGGTGGCTCAGTTGGTAAAGAATCCACCTGCAATGCAGGAGACCCCAATTCGATTCCTGGGTCAGGAAGACCCACTGGAGAAGGGATAGGCTACCCACTCCAGTATTCTTGGGCTTCCCTTGTGGCTCAGTTGGTAAAGAATCCACCTGCAGTGTGGGAGACCTGGCAACCCCTGGAGAAGGGAAAGGCTACCCACTCCAGTATTCTGCCCTGGAGAATTTCATAGTCCATGGGGTCACAAAGAGTCGGACACAACTGAATGACTTTCTGGTGGCTCAGATGGTGAAGAATCTATCTGTAATGCAGGAGACCCAGGTTCAATCCTTGGGTCGGGAAGATCCCCTGGAAAAGGGAATGGCTACCCACTCCAGTATTTTTGTCTGGAGACTTCCATGGGCAGAGCAGTCTGGCAGGCTACAATCCAGGGTTGCAAGAGTTGGACATGACTGAGCAGCTAACACTTTCACTTTTCAGTAAATTAATAAGTTATCTTATCTCTCATGTTGTTTTAACATAGTACTAAGTAGATTCATAAAGTACATTGATTTTGTTGACTGTACTTTGAATGTTCTTTGTTCAGTGATGAACAGTTATTTCTAGTGGCTGAATAATAATTATAGCTAGTTTTTCTGATAATGCTTCAATGAAGTTCTCAGAACATGTGAAGGATCATCTATATGTTGTATTTATAAATATTTAAAGTTAAAAACTGGAGATTTGATTTTAATAAATGAGAAGTTTTGACAAGCCCGTTTGGAATGTACATATTAAAGAAAACTGGAAGGTTTTTCTAAACCAAACTGTGACTAAGAAGAATGTTTTTAAAAAGCTTTAAAAAATTAGTTTTGCTTCAGGTAATGTGAATATAGCCAAAATAGCTCTCTGTTTATAGACCAGTGACTTCATGTTTGAAATATTATTCATCCCATCAATCTTCTGGGTGTGTGTTAAATAGAGGATGTTTGTTCAGTGTAGTTTCAAAATGCAGGATGGTTTATCATAAGAAAAAATTGCAGGATCTGTATGGTCCTGGCCTGACTTAGTGTCATAAGTTACTTACTCTTAAATGTAACACGGAAATGTTTAGTCTCACACTGAGGTCTTCCCCGCACCATCTAAGCTCATGTGTCTTTCCTCAGCCTTCGTACGACCAAGATGGAGGGGCTTCAGTCATGGCGCCCAACACTTGGCTTCTTGGTCCAGTGTCCTGCTCCCTCGCAGACTTTTCCACTCTGTCCCCTGGAGCAATTTTATGGTGAACCTGCCAATGTTTACCCCACCTCTAAACCCTCCCTTTACCTCTGCACCATAAGAGGAACCCAGTCCTCTCTTTTCCAGTAGCTTTTCCCAGTGGAGTTTGCCATCCCTCCCACACCTCAGGGCTGGAAGAAGTGGCCACTTTCAGATGGTTAGCCTGAAATGCTCACATGAAATATCTGTACCTTAGACTGTCCAGTATCTTTCCTGCTCATTACTGGTTGACCTCTGACCTTTCACTTGCTCCTTTTTATTCAGTGGAGACTTGAGCACCTGACTCATGTTTCCCTCCTGTCCTGACCTGCCATCATGCTGGGTGAAACAATGTAGACTGGGAGGGCCCGTCAGGTTCTCTCACTTGCCCAGCCCACGACTTCGATTTCTCCTCCAGCCACTTTCTTTGATGTCCTCATCCTGGATCTAGTTATTTCCTGGGAGGGCTGCACTTACAGTTATTACATCCTCGCATCTTACTCTACAGCTTGTCCAGCATCTTACCTTACTGCTGCAACTAAACCTGTTGATTTGAAAACAGGTTTTCAACCTCAAACCCCTTTCTTCCTTCTTACCAGCTGCCTGTCTCTGCTTCCCTCCCCTGCTTAGTGTAGTCTGCACGGGAGACTGTCTTCAGACTTGCTTTCTTGTCACATCTACATGGGAAAACCCAGCTGGCGACAGCCTGCTCAAATAGTCTTGACCTGGACACACTCCAGGTTGCCCAGCTAGTTTCTGAATCATTAGTTCTGTTAGTGTCTCCTTCTCTCTCTCTCTCTGCACGGCATGTGGGATCTTAGTTTCCTGACCAGGGGTCGAACCTGAATTGGAAGCACCCGCATCTTAGCCACTGGACCCCCAGGGAAGTGCATTACGCAGTATCTCTTAATGAGAGGTTATTTACCCAGGACCTGCAGGAGGGCTGATTTTCCCTCAATTCTTTTCCAGTTACCTCTGGATCCTGCACACATGTATACCTACTCAGTGTTCCTTCTGGGTTTTCCAGTCAAGTTTTAGGTCTTTCAACCTGTAATATCACTTCACACCAGTTATCACATGGCTGTGCCTTTTTCCACAATGTCTTCCCAGGAAAAAACCTCTCCAGATTTAACTAATTTCATCAAGGCTTTTATCCACAGCAGGCAAGACCAGTGACCTCCAGCCTTATTTTGACTTTAGACTTTGTCTGGATGCAATTCAGAAGCATCTTGCCTTGCTTAGACAAGCCAGACTTTGTCAGGCATTGTGCATACTCTTGTATAAGTTGGTCTGCTCATGTTGAGGATTCAGAGTATGTCTTTACAGAAGCTGTAGCTTGGCTTGATTTCTCAGGTTGAGATGCTAGAAAGTGGCGTGGAGGAGTATGTGTGTTGTGCTAAGTCTCTTCAGTTGCGTCCAACTCTTTGTGACTCCATGGACTGTAGGCCGCTAGGCTCCTCTGTCCTTGCGATTCTCCAGGCAAGAATACTGGAGTGGGTTTCCATGCCCTCCTCCAGGGAATCTTCTCGACCCAGGGATCCAACCCACATCTTTTACGTCTTCTGAATTGGCAGGAGGGTTCTTTACCACTAGCGCCAGCTGGGATGCCCATGGGAGAGTATGGTTCTCCCTAATCCATGACTCTGGCTCTCATTTTGGATCAAGTGTGTGGGTAGCTGTATGACTTAGTCTTTTGTGGTCATACAATCATCACAGTGGCCTGGAGCATCAGCTTAGGCTTCAGAAAAGAAGCAGGATTTGTGTCATAAACAGTGACCATTCTCATCCGTGAAAGCACTTATTAAACAGCCACATTTTGAAAAATGTCCAGATATAGATGAGTAAATAATGCAGGCGATTTTAGTCTTTTATTCCACTCTGACATTTGTTCTATTCTTAGCCTCTTTCTGGAATATGGGCTTTCGTGGTGTGGCCATGAAGGAATTCATCAAAATTTCATGCGGCCTGCGTGGGTCTCCATTGTCCGTGGCTGCCATCTGGCTCAGCCTCGGGCTGGGGTGATCATTATTTCATGCGCTCTCCCGCCCCCGTCCCTGCCGACACTGAATCTGTTTTCCTTCTGCTCCAGCTTTTCCATCTTCCGATTCTGTTCTCTGTTCCAGGATGTACGATGACTGTCATTATTCTCTGTTAGGGGAGGAAGATCTTAGTGAACGCTGGCTTTTGGCTTTTCCATTTCCCCTCAAGACATTAGTCTAGGCTCTCGTGTGCTGCCAGAAGCTCTCAGGTGTTTTTCCCCGGTGTAGGTACCATCTGTCTGAACTGGGACTCTGGTTTCCGGATCATGGCCTGAGAGGCAGGGAGTCATGGGCTCTCCCGTCTCCTCCCACTTTCCACAGCTGCTGGGTAGTGAGTGCCCTCATCTTTCTCTCATCACACCTATTTTTTTAAATTTTTCCCAGAAAGTCAATCATTTTTGGCTGAGCTGTGATCTCTGAATCTGAACTAAACATTCTCTGTGTACCTCACGCAGCAGTTTCTCTTTACTTCTCTCCTTTTGGCCTTTTGTTGTTGTTGTTCAGTCGCTCAGTCATGTCTGACTCTGCAAGACCCTGTGGACTGCAGCATGCCAGGCCTTTCTGTCCTTCACTACCTTCCAGAGTTTGCTTAGATTCATGTCCATTGAGTCAGTAATGTTATCTAACCATCTCATCCTCTGCCACTTCCTTCTCTTTTTGCCTTCAGTCTTTCCCAGCATCAGGGTCTTTTCTGGTAAGTTGGCTCTTCTTCTCAAGTGGCCAAAGTGTTGGAGCTTCAGCATCTAGCCTTCCAATGAATATTCAGTTTGGACCTTTAGGAGAAATGAATTGAGATTTTTTTTTTCTTTCAGAGATTTGCTGTTGTGCACTTTACACAGTGGGGTCAGGCAGCAAATGTGTAACCTGGATGGAGGTTCCTGACCTCCATAAAGTTTCAGTCTATGGCAGAAGAGCAGATAACTATGTGATGGTGACATGAGGCAGAACGGGGTAACTCCTGAATTAGTGGCTCAGAAAATCAATTTCCCAGAAGAGTAGAAAGAAGGAAAATTTCGGGGGTAGTGGTGTTTGGAGAAGACAGTGGAGGAGCATACTGTGAGTTGTTGAGATGGAGGGATGGAAGCATTAAAGGATGCTGATTTCTTGTGTTTACATAGAATCAAGGATCAAACCAGTCAATCCTAAAGGAAATTAATCCTGAATATTCATTGAAATGATTGATGCTGAAGCTGAAACTCCAATACTTTGGCCACCTGATGTAAAGAGCTGACTCATTAGAAATGACTCTGATGCTGGGAAAGATTGAGGGCAGGAGAAGGGGACGACAGAGGAAGAGATGGTTGGATGGCATCACCGACTCAATGGACATGAATTTGAGCATGATCCATGGAGAAGGCAATGGCACCCCACTCCAGTACTCTTGCCTGGCAAATCCCATGGACGGAGGAGCCTGGTAGGCTGCAGTCCATGGGGTCGCTAGGAGTCGGACACGACTGAGCAACTTCACTTTCACTTTTCACTTCCATGCATTGGAGAAAGAAATGGCAACCCACTCCAGTGTTCTTGCCTGGAGAATTCCAGGGATGGGGCAGCCTGGTGGGCTGCCGTCTATGGGGTTGCACAGAGTTGGACACGACTGAAGTGACTTAGCAGCAGAAGCAGCAGCAGGAGATGGTGAAGGACAGAGGCCTGGCCTGATGCGGTCCATGGAGTTGCAAAGAATTGGACACGACTGAGTGAACAACAACAGAATCAAGGAATCACATGTGAGAATCCAGGGCTGAAAGACCTGGAGGGAGAGAAGGTGGGCTTAATCTACATGTCAAATGGACCTTTGGAAGATTCTGAGCAGTGGTTTTTTGGGTGATCAAGCCCTTTTTGTTTTTAAGGAATGATAGGCAGGTAGCCTTTGAAATACAGAGCAGAGAAGGGGCAGGTTAAGGCAGGGTGATCAATCAGTTGTTGAAATGCTACATCTGCCAGAGGAGAAGCCCAGAACTTGGGTGGAGAGAATGATGTGGGTTTGAGGGACAGGAAGGTTCATGCTCGTGTTTTGAGTCTGGTCAGCTGGGCATCCTGGTATCAGGATTTCAGTAGAAGTGGGGTGTGGCTGTTCAGTCCTGGGTGAAAGGGAGGTCTGCTTTCCATGCAGGCTGTGTGGTGTTGTAAGTAAGGGCTCTCAGGAGGAAGGACAAGGGAGACGTGGAAGTGAGGCTGGAGGTGTGCTTGGGGGAAGGACAGGGCTACCTGCTTGGTGTTTGTAATTGAATGAGCAGAATTTAGGAGGTGGAGGGAGAACACTGAGCAGGTGACCTGAAGAATTTGGAAGGAGTGGTTGGCAGATCAGGCCTCACAGTTTCGAGGAGGTGAAGTAATCACGACGGAGAAGTTTTCCAGATTAACCCTCTCACCTCCCACACATTCTGTCACGCCCAGCTGCCCTCTGCCAGGAACCCTGCTGGGTTTGTCTAAACATTCAGGCATTTGGTTTTGCCTGAACATTCAGGCACATCTTCAATTTGTTATGCCTGCTTTTTAAATAAGCAGGGTGACAGTATATGGCCTTGGCATACTCCTTTCCCAGTTTTGAACCAGTCCTTTGTTTCATGTCCAGTTCTTGTTGCTTCTTGACCTGCACACAGGTTTCTCAGACACATTGAGGTACAATTGACAAATCAGATTGTAAGATATTTATCTTTTTTTGTTTTCACCAAATGTAGCTTGGTGTTATATTTTTAAGCTATTTTGTTGAATTTCTTAAAAAAATGCACTTGGATCTAGCCATTGAAAATAGAAAACGAATCCCCTAAGTGCAGTTTTGGAGAAGGAAATGGCAACCCACGCCAGTATTCGTGCCTTGAAAATCCCATGGACGGAGGAGCACGGTAGGCTCAGTCCATGGGGTCGCAAAGAGTCAGACACGACTGAGCGACTTCACTTAAGTGTAGTTTATGCCTCTGCAGTACCAGAAACTCGCCAGCAGGTGGTAGAAGAGAACAGGAACGGATTTCCTGCTTGGTTTCCAAATTCTTTTAGTAAATAAGACTCACAAGAACTCGAGATACCTAACGCTAAAGAGGTGTTTATTAGAGAGCATTCTTAGCAAGACTCAGTTATGGTGCTTCTGAAAAAGCTGGGCTGCCGGATGTCTGTCTAGACTGTTTGAATCAGGATCCCTGATGGCTGAGTTGGTAAAGAATCTGACTGAATCTGCCTGCAATGTAGGAGACTGCCATACAGGAGACCTGAGTTTGATCCCTGGGTCAGGAAGTTCCCCTGGAGAAGGAAATGGCTACCCACTGCAGTATTCTTGCCTGGAAAATTTCATGGGCAGAGGAGCTTGGCGGGCTGCAGCCCATAGGGTCCCAAAGAGTGGGACATCACTGAGCGACTGAACCATCGTCCCTTAGAGAAAGTCCTAAGACCCCTATTGTTTTTCAGGCACTGCAAGTGATTCTTTTACACACCAAATTGAGTCAACAAATGGGAGTCCTTCCCACTGGGCAGGAGTTATGCTGGGCCTTGAGGATACAATGAATAAGCTCCATATATTTTCAAACTGACATGCCTGCGGGGCCAGCCAGGTGGTGAGTGGAGCGAGGAAGGGTGGGCATAACGGATGGGAGGGTAGGGTCTGTGGCTGTCTGCAGAGTGTTCCCTCCCAGGCTGCCTGTCATTAACTCAGGGCAGCTGGCTGTGGCTATGAGTTAATGCATGCCCCGTGGGGCCAGACCATTTCTTTTTAGAGAGAAGCTGGTAAGGCAGATCTTTGCTTCCTATTTCCAAACTTCAGCATTCTGCATGGGCCAAACAAAACATGTGTTCAGGTTGGAGTCAGCCTTTTGGCTGTCATATCTCCTATAGGGACTTAGGCCGGTGGGGGAGCCACAAAGGCAAATATGCGCTTGCTTGCAGTGGTGTGAATGTCACGGGCAGCCAGGAGGAGAAGCTGCGGTGGGGGAAGGGGGCGTCTTCAGCACGGTGTGAGGGGGTCAGGCATGGTTCCTGACGTTGAGCTCTCAACGTCGGCTACTTTTGAGAAAGACAATCTCATTCACTGGTGCACGCAGAGTCTCTGTTATCCTATCCCAGGACACTCATAGCAGTCTTCTTACATGTCATTATACCAGAATACAGTTGTCCTTTGGTAACTGCGGGATTGGTTCTTGGATCCCTTGGTGATACCAAAATACAGGGATGCTCAAGTCCCGCATATATTGATAAAACGCCCTAGTACCGCCGGCCCTTTGCATTCGTGCATTCCACATTCCCAACCCACGGTGCAGAGGGCCAGCTGTTGTCGTTTGGTCGCTAAGTCATGTCAGACTCTCTGCGACCCCATGAATTGCAGCATGCCAGCCTTCCCTGTCCTTCACTGTCTCCCAGGGTTTCCTGGGCCAATCGTAGTGTTAAAGAAATTATTCTCAGTGCTTCAATTTTTGTAGTCTTGAATGATTCCAATAAAAAACTAAAGTTATTACTCAGCTACGGATATGTTAAACTGATCATTAGACATGTTACAGAACCCTGAGCAATATCTAGTTTTGAGATAATCTGGAAGCTTTACTGGTATATTAAGGCCCTAAAGAGAACACAAAAGAAGCTTTGTTCCTACAAGTTGTTTAAAGAAAACTGACTTCTTAACCATTCTGTTGTGGGGAGGGAGTAATTAATTCACAACAGGAGCCAATGTGGAGGTGCTGTGGCCCTCTTTGTCACACCTTACATACATTTTCTGTTTTGAAATCATTTAAGTAAAGTGAACTATATATATAAAAAAAGGCCATAAATGGACTTAAGAAAACTTAGTGTTGTGAAATTGTTTAGCGATACTGCAAAGATGACACATTTAAAAATAGAAAGGTGCAGATATATAAAATGAAATGCCATAGTTAAAGCATTTCTGTATGTGAGGTAGTAAGATGAAAATTTCCCTTTGCAAATTTACACCTATTCCTATGAAATTACATATAAATTATTTTTTTAAGGTGGGTGAACATTTAGGAAGATAGTAAACAAGTTAATAGTTAACTTAGATTGAACTTTCTTTGTGTATGTTGTGTGAGATGGTGTTGAAGGCCTTTTAAAAAGCCATCTTTATTAAACTTGAATAAAATGCGCTAATTTTTAAGTGTACAGTTCATTGAGCTTTTTAAGAACATGTTTATTGAGATAGAATTCATGTACCATACAGTTCACTCTCTGTATACAGTTAATTGGTTTTTAATGTATTCAAGGAATTGTGCAACCCTCATCACTACCACTCCAGTACTCTTGCCTGGAAAACCCCATGGACGGAGGAGCCTGGTAGGCTGCAGTCCATGGCGTCGCTGAGGGTCAGACACGACTGAGCGACTTCACTTTCACTTTTCAGTTTCATGCATTGGAGAAGGAAATGGCAACCCGCTCCAGTGATCTTGCCTAGAGAATCCGAGGGACGGCGGAGCCTGGTGGGCTGCCGTCTATGGGGTCTCACAGAGTCGGACACGACTGAAGCGACTTAGCAGCAGCAGCAGCAGCATCACTGCCTAATTTCAGAACATTTTCATCACCCCACCAAGGACACCCTATACCCGTTAGCACTCACCCCCGTTCTTCCCTTCACTTAATCCCTGGTAACCACTAATGTACTCTGTGTTTCCGTGGATTTGCCTACCCTGGACATGTCACATGAATGGAATCTAACAATATGTGGCCTTTTGTGTTTGGTTTCTTTCAGTTAGCTTCATATATTTTCCAGGTTTGTCCATGGTGCAGATGTGTCAGTTCTTCATTCTATTTCGTGGCTGAATGATATTTTATTGTATGGTTTATACCATGTTTCTATTTATACATTCATCAGTTAATGAATTGGGTTATTTTCATTTTTGGGGGCTAACACGAATAATTCTGCTATGAACATTTATATACGAGTTCCTTGCGTGGGCATGTGTTTTTATTTTCTCTCAAATATGTACCTAAGAATAGGATTGTAATTATCTCTTTCTTCTTAGAAATTCATTGTTAAGTGGAAGGAAGGCTGACGATTGGGTACCAGAAGGCTGACGTTGGCTTGCAGTAGGAATTCATTGAGAATCATCTAGACGATTCCTGTGTCACAGTCCCCTCAAGGTCATCCCTTAATGCCAAACTTACACTGGGGAGTAAAGCATATCCTGGGTCCCAGGGGTGTAACTACCCAGTTGAAGTTCATGTAAAATAAGTAGTGACTCTTACCGGTAATACAGACACACTGTTCCCCAGAATGAATGTTTCCCACAGTCATGACTCTCATAATAATTCACCAGGAGATAAGCAGGTAATTGTTGAGACTTGCTAATGTGTGTGAGACATTTCTGCACAAAACAATGATGTCTCTTGACTCTTGAGAACCCATGATTATATTAAGCATTTGAACTCTCCTTAAAATATCCTGATAGTGGATATTCACATCTCCATGTACCTTGTGTGCTATTTATTCAAAAACTCCTTGATCTAGGAGAAAAAAATAATTCATGCCCCAGACTAGTCTTTTGGTAAACTTTCTTTCTCTTGCAGTATTTTCCCTATTGTCTGCCACAGCATAAATTTGGAGTATGAACTGGTATTTATAGACAAAATGTACTTTATTCTCTAGAAGTAGTTTTTGTGATTGTTAACAGGACAAAGCATAGCTGTAAAACTTGAGCACATTTTTGTGTGTGATGTTTTTGGTGACTTTAACTAGCTGCTAATAGGGCTCAGATTGTCTTGGATTTCGTATCTAGATGAAACCTGGCTCATAAATTGTCAGCCCTGGAGCAAACTTTCATCCTTTGGTTTTATTTAGTTCTTTCCAGTTGTTTTCCATTTGTGGTTTATTAATACTTCTGGCTTAGCAAAAATATTTGGAGACTGTAAACTGAATGTTGGTAATGGTATTGGTAAGTGGCCACTTCTCCTGGACCAGAAGTTATGGTTAAACTCATGCTTTTTTTTTGCCCTCCCCCCCAAATCTGAGTGTAGTTGGCATTTGGCCTAATGATGATTGAGTGAGAATTTGGAGTGTATATAAAGACAGTTGGCTTTTAATTATCCAGGATCACACCAGGAGCTGTGTACTTGCTGTTCGTCTTCCTTTCTGACTGCTTGAAGACTTGGGGAGCTTCCCAGGAGAAGTAGGGTGGAGAGGTGTAATTTACAGTAGCCGCTGAGACTGAGGGCTTACTGTGGGCAGTGGGGCAGAAAATGTTTAGATGTTTAGATTTTCTACCACTATGAGCCTTTTGGGTTCCATTTAGAATTCTGTGATCTGTGCAATTCTCATACCAGTACCTTGGAAGATGGTGAGCTGGCTTTGGTTTTGCTATCAAGTAATATTAGCATTGGTAAAAAGAGTCCTAGTATATGTCAGGATACTGTGTAGAACAATGCCAGATCTTAAGAGACGCCAGTGACTTGTGAATTATGTCACTTAAAGCAATGCTGAATATACAATATAAGCTAACCAAGAACTTACTGTAATTCAAAGGGTTAATTAACCACATTTTAGAGAGATGCCTAGGCTTAAAATACCACTTTAACCACATATTTCAAAACAGGGTTAGACTTTTAAAGAGGAATTTCCAAGAATTGCTTTATCTGTTTCTATCCCCAGTGCCAAGCACCAGGCCAGGTGCATGCATAGCCATTGTCATTGCGTGGGTTTTGAATGAGTGACTAACCAAATACTTTCTTAGCATTTTAGTTAAAATTAAGAAGGATTACTTAAATGGAAAGCTGAATTCTAATGTTTTCTTCAGTCTGGAAAAATTTTATGTAGCAAATCAGTGGTGAACAGCTCTCAACATTGAGGTTTTCATTTAAGAATATTCCTTTTTAAAAATGTGTATCACTAGTGATATGCTTCTAGAGACTCTTGTATGTGTTTGTTCTTGAGCTACTGCTGAAACTAGGGTGAGTGATTTTGGGAACTGAGGCAAGTTCTTCTAAAACACAGCCATTCCCTACTCCCCTACCCCCCAGACACTTGAAGTTTAACCATCAATTATGCCTTTTGGCGGGTCTTGTTCTTCCTCGCCTAAAATATTTGTAGTGCGAATATTCACTGCAAGAGTAATTAGATTTAACATAAGTAACTAGTATGTGTAAGCTGTATTTCAACCAGTGAGAAGTTGAAAGACAGTCCTACCCTTGAGAGTGTGCAGAGTAGGCTGGGTGGGCCTGGTAGGTTCCTAATTACACTGTAATGTTCACTCAGTGGTTCCATAGACACTCACTGGATGCTCCCTGCCTGTTACGTAAGGACCAGCCTAGGTCCCAAAGTAAGCATTCGTGCTGTGTGCGTGATCAGTTGCGTCTAACTCTTTGCATCCCCACAAATTGTAGCCCGCCAGGCTCCTCTGTCCATGGGATTTCCCAGGCAAAGATACTGGAGTGGATTGCCATTTCCTTCTCCAGGGGATTTTCTGGACCCAGGGATCAAACCCGAGTCTTTTGCACTGGCAGGCAGACTGTTTACCACTAGTGCCACCTGGGAAGTCCTTACCATAGCGTAACTCAGTTTTTCATGTCAAGATGGGGTGAAAACATTCACCATATTGAGTTGCTGTGGAGACTAAGGGAGATTGTGCACAAAGCAAACAGAGACAATGTTGACTGTTGTAATCCTGGGACCTCTTATGTAGCTGAGAAGACTGAGGCCTGAGGAAATTGGGAGACTTTATTTACTCATTTACATGAAGAGAGTCTGACTCCCATCTCAGCTTCTCTGACTTCAGATTTTTATTCAGTCAGTTCAGTCGCTAAGTCATGTCCGACTCTTTGCGACCCCACGGACTGTAGCACACTAGGCTTCCCTGTCCTTCACTATCTCCTGGAGTTTGCTCAAATTCACTTCCATTGAGTCGGTGATGCCATCCAACATCTCATCCTCTGTAGTCCCCTTCTCCTCCTGCCTTCAATCTTTTCCAGCATCAGGGTCTTTTCCAATGAGGAGTCGGCTCTTCTCATCACATGGCCAAAGTATTGGAGCTTCAGCATCAGTCCCTCCAGTGAATATTCAGGGTTGATTTCCTTTAGGATCGACTGGTTTGGTCTCCTTGCAATCCAAGGGCCTCTCAAGAGTCTTCTCCAACACCACAGTTTGAAGTCAGCTTCTCTGACTTCAAATTTTTATTAGGGTAGTTTAAAAAGGGCAGAGCCCAGACTCAAAGATACTGAAAACAAGTTTATGGTTACCAAAGGGGAAATGTGTGGCAGGGGAAGGGATAAAATCAGGAGTGTGGGATGAGCATGCACATCCTACTATATATAAAACAGGTAACCAACAAGGACCTACTGTATAGCACAGGGATCTCTACTCAATATTCTGTAGTAACCTGTATGGGAAAAAAGTCTGAAAAAGAATGAATATATGCAGGTGTATAACTGAATCACTTTGCTATACACCTGAATCAAACTAACATTGTAGGTCAGCTATACTCCAATAAAATAAAAATAATAAAAAGGACAGAGTGCATTCTTTTGGGAAGAATTGGCTTCTCTATTATTGTGAATAACCTTTTCAATAATTTTACTCTGGGCAAGGAAAGAGCTAGGAGGTAGACACATATCTATTTAAATTATGTTTAGTTTTTTCCTAATATTTTCAACTGTGTGCCATAATCCTTGCATGTATAGGTTTTTAGCATGACAATGAGGTTTGTCAAAGTTATTGAGTCATAAGTAATATGGACGTCTCCTGGAATTCGTTGTAAAAATTGGACCTGTTTTGTGGTGTCATGGGGATTATAGAATGATTATATTATATTAAATGAAGTTTGATGGAAAAAGGAGGGAAGGGTGTTTTTATCTCTTTGGCAGCTTTTCAGACCAAAAACATAGCAGCTTCTTGATGTGCGCTGGCCCGGGGTGTGTCTCTGGAAACCATACCCTGTAAGGGCGCTCTCACTGGAAGGTAGATGCTAGATTCTGTCCCTAAATGGAACAATTAAGGCAGACCCATTGTTTGTGAATTGTTCCATAATGTTCCTGTGATCCACAGTGGCTTCTGATGCTGTGTTCCTCGGATTTTTGTTGTTATTTGTTTTTTGGCATGACTTACATGAATATGATTGGCGTGATGATGATCATATGCGTGTATCTTAAATCTCTTGATCTAATAGATGACCAATCAATTAGTAACTTACTTTGGAATCCACTGTGAGCCCAGCTGAAGCTCATCAGCTAGGTTTTGTCAGCAAACATCCTTTCCCCTCCAGTGGGCCCTGTGTTTTTGCACTGTGATTCACACAAAAACGTGGTCTAGAGTGCTTTGGGGATTCTAAACGTCTTTGAAATGGCTACTTAAAAGGAACTGAAAAGTTTAAAAGAGGCAAGTGCCTGCTGACTTGTGTTAATGAGTATTTTGCTGATAACCAGTCTGGTATGAAGTAGGCTTTGAGAAGTTCCCAGAATGTTTGGGATTTAAGACATGTGGATTTCATGGCCAGAACCGGAACTGAGAACTGAAGCTGTAGAGAAACTTGGTGCTTATATATTGGTGGCCAATCTCATCCAGCAAGAAGATTAAAATAAAGCCCCAAACAAAACAGTAAAGGGTATGAAGATCATTCCCATTGGTTTATTAAATATATTTCATAGCAAAAGAAATGGCTTTTTTGACATTTGCCAACTTGGCACTTACTGAGGATGTGTTTGGTTGGTAGGTATTTTCTTTCACAACATATGCCCTTTAAAAATTTCCTATCAGGACTTCCCCTGGTGGCCCAGTGGTTAAGAATCTTCCTTCTGATGCAGGGGACGCAGGTTTGATCTCTGGTCAGGGAACTAAGATCCTACATGCTGTGACCAAGACCAACGCAGTCAAATAAATAAATACCTAAAAAACAAAAAGACTTCCTATCAAGGGTTTCTTTGGAGGCTACAGGTGGTAGGACAGGTTTGGCTGTGGTGTTTGTGCAGAGTGAGCTTTCTGCCACACTGTTCTGCCCTTAACATGCCCAGGGGGAGTAATTATAACTTCACAGGAAGCATCTCACCCGAGAACCTCAGACTTGGCCCTGTCACTTCTCAGCTTCTTTCCAGCAGGTTGGGCATTCAGCACACAGGGGCACATGGCTCCAAGATGCACTGGCCTCAACTATAGTGTATAGTCCTTTTTCTCCCCCTTTTCTTTTTGAAGGGGTCAAATATTTTCACATATCATTTGTAGGCTCTAAAATAGGTATGGCAAATACATCTTTCCGTTTGAAAATTAGAGGACTGAGCAATAACTTATTAGAAGTGTGTGGTGTGAGATGGATCCAGGATTGAATCCTAGATGAAATCTGATGTATGTTTTCACTTATTTCAAGTGGTAATGATTTTGTTTTAACTTCTTTAGGAAGATATGGAAAGGGACAAGGAAGAAGAAAGAAAACAAGTTTTTATAGAAGAGAAGGTGTGGCTGTTTGGTGACATAGTGATTACTCCTGTTTGCGTTGACTTTTGATAGCTCATTGGGAAACAGGTGGTTTATATTTAGTCCTATGAATCACAGCCTCATACATAAAATGCATCACACCTCAAATAGCTTGCTAATGAGTGTGGTTCAAAATTATTGAAAAACACAATGAGTAATTGTTGGATTAGAACTACCAATTTCTCTTTCAAGATTTTGTAACTGCATTTAGCATACTGAATTCTTCAAATATAGATGGGTTCACATTTTTAAAGTATGATTTCATTTTTTTTGTTTTTTTGGGGGGGGAAAAAAACCCCAAAACTACCTTGACTCTATTTTGAGGTCCTTTCTAGATCTCTGTATTTTTTTTTTTTTAATATTTTCCAAGATTTAGAAGGTAGTCTAGTGGAGGTTTATAATGTGGTAAGTCAGTTTCGTACTTTTAAGTAAAGGATGTTACCTCTGGCAACATGGACTTTTTCTTTGTTTGCTATGATGAAACTTTTTATCTTCATTCTACAGATGCGTCATAATAGCTAATTGTACTACCATTGGTGAATGCTCTTCCTGAATTGGGCAAGCTCTGAGGGCTGCATAACAGTAATCCATATAATTCTCTGTGCAACCCTGTGACCTAGGTACTTTGTACTGCATCTGTGAGAAAACAAAGAGGTTAAGCACCCTGGTCCAGGGTTACAGGTAGGAAGTGGGGTGGTGGGGGGTGGGGCTTCACAAACTCCAGGGCTCCACCCTGGCCTCACCTGGCCATGGTAGGGGCCTCTCTGTGTGTTTCTTAAGGAACGTGATCCAGGCAACTGCTGTAGATGGAAAATCCCTTCTATGAATTTCTCTTTTCAGTTTAAAGCTCTTGGAAGAATTTTTTGTTGTAATTTCTTAGGAGAGGTCTTGATGTGTTTATATGTATATGGATATGTAAACTGCTAATGAAAAATTTTACTTGACAGTGATCAGATGTTTTTCATTGTTGAGGCTGAGGTAGATAGTATATACAGTGTGAGCATTATCATGTTCATGAAAATGTCAGGAGAAACGCTGAAGCCATTTACAGATAACTTTTCATTTTATTAACATTTAGAGTACATTTTCTCTCTCTCTTTCTCTCTAATACACACACAAACATATGCACAATCGTTATGTGTTCAGACTCAAGTCTTTTATTTTCAGGAACATTGAAAAAATTAACTCAACATTTTTTGTTTACTGAGTTAACTTTTTCGTACACTTAACAGTGGGGGATTATTTTTGAAGTCACACAGATGGAAGACAACTTCATGTGTTTTAGTTTAGAAGCACTCTGTGTCTGATGCAATTGAGACATTCTCTTACTGAGTGCTTGCAAAATACTGTAGGTTTTTGGTGTCTGTTCCATGTGGATGGTTCTGTAACTTTCTAGAAAGTTAAACTTTCTGAACCTCAACCTTCTTACTAGTGACAGAGGAATGGTAAGGATTATTAAACTTTCAGATTATATGCATTTCATAGATAATGAGAAAAATTACCTACCTGAAAGCTGGTGTCCTTTTCTTTATCCTAAAATGTAGGTCAAGAAATTGACCTAAACCTGATGGAATCTGACTTCTTCTGAATGTCATAAAAATTTAATTTGTGTATTGCATAAGAAACACTGTGGTTGCTATAGCAGAATCAGTTCAGTTCAGTTCAGTTGCTCAGTCGTGTCCGACTCTTTGTGACCCCATGAATCACAGCACGCCAGGCCTCCCTGTCCATCACCAACTCCCAGAGTTCACTGAGACTCACGTCCATCAAGTCAGTGATGCCATCCAGCCATCTCATCCTCTGTCGTCCCCTTCTCCTCCTGCCCCCAATCCCTCCCAGCATCAGAGTCTTTTCCAATGAGTCAACTCTTCACATGAGGTGGCCAAAGTATTGAAATTTCAGCTTCAGCATCAATCCTTCCAATGAACACCCAGGACTGATCTCCTTTAGGATGGACTGGTTGGATCTCCTTGCAGTCCAAGGGACTCCCAAGAGTCTTCTCCAACACCACAGATCAAAAGCATCCATTCTTCGGTGCTCAGCCTTCTTCACAGTCCAACTCTCACATCCATACGTGACCACTGGAAAAACCATAGCCTTGACTAGACGGACCTTTGGTGGCAAAGTAATGTCTCTGCTTTTTGATATGCTATCTAGGTTGGTCATATATACATAAGCAAAAAAATACTATAATTAGCTATAATTCTGCAACTTAGAAATCATTGCTGTTAATATTTTTAGTCTATATTTATATAATGCACACATATTTATGCATATTTACATAATGCATAGAATTATAGAAATTGGGATCATACTCTGTACTTTTTCACAAATTGCCTTATAATGAATATGTTAAGTATTCTTTATAAGTGATAAATATACTTTTCTGACATGAGTTTAAGTTTCATGCAGTTTTGTTTTATGGTTATATAACAGTTTATCCAGTTTCTTTTTATTGGGCATTCAGAGTGTTTTTAGTTGTTGCTATTATGCAAAATCCTGTGAAGCAGTTCTTCGGGTGTCTTGTCCTGTCCTTACCTGTCTTAGTATAAATCCCTAGATCTGCACATAGTGTGCCCCAAAGTAGCGTGTTTAAGATGTCAGGTACGTTTCATACACTGCCTTCTAGAATAGTGGTGTCATTTTATATTATGTTCAGTAGTGTATGCTGCTGCTGCTAAGTCTCGTCAGTCATGTCCGACTCTGTGCGACCCCATAGACGGCAGCCCACCAGGCTCCCCCATCCCTGGGATTCTCCAGGCAAGAACACTGGAGTGGGTTGCCATTTCCCTCTCCAGTGCGTGAAAGTGAAAAGTAAAAGTAAGTCGCTGAGTCGTGTCCGACTCTTAGCGACCCCATGGACTGCAGCCCACCAGGCTCCTCCGTCCATGGGATTTTCCAGGCAAGAGTACTGGAGTGGGGTGCCATTGCCTTCTCCATCAGTAGTGTATAGAACATGCCAAATTCCCATGTCCTCAAAATATAAACTTTTAAGAATCTGTTTAGTTTTGTAAATATAGTGTAAATGGAATCAGGTCTTATATCATTATTTAGATTTTGATTAAGTATCTTTTTAAAAAATTTTTTTTAAATTTTATTTTATTTTTAAACTTTACAATATTGTATTGGTTTTGCCAAACATCAAAATGAATCCGCCACAGGTATACATGTGTTCCCCATCCTGAACCCTCCTCCCTCCTCCCTCCCCATACCATCCCTCTGGGTCGTCCCAATGCACCAGCCCCAAGCATCCAGTATTGTGCATAGAACCTGGACTGGCGACTCGTTCTATATATGATATTATACGTATTTCAAGGCCATTCAAGTATCTATAAATGAGTGGGCTTCTGGAGTGGACAGTGGTAAAGAATCCACCTATAGAATGCAGAAAATAAAAGAAACACGGGTTCAATCCCTGAGTCGGGAAGATCCCCTGAAGTAGGAAATTGCAACCAGCTCCAGTATTCTTGCCTGGAAAATTCCATAGACAGAGGAGCCTGGTGGACTATTGTCCATGGGTGGCGAAGAGTCCGACATAATTGAGCATGCACACACATGTGCATGTAGAAAGAAGAGTACATTCATGTTTTGACATATGGAGGGAGATGCTCTTAACTCTGCTACATACTATGATTTTGCCTTTCTGTTGTCTTTTTGGAGAAACTTACCATTCTGATAGTTGGGTTTTTCTGAATATCTCTATGTATTCCATTATTTCTACTTTGTTAATATTCTGAATCTAACTCAGTGTTGTCTGTACAGTACAAAGGTATTCTTTTGAGGGTTAATTATTGCAGTCTGTTGCTGGGTGTTACTCGAAGGTTGATGCATGTAATGAGGTTAAGCATATACCACTGTGAGCCACCCTTAGGTACTTGATTGCACAGCATCTTGGCCATTATTAACAAATAGGTGATATTAATCCAGTTTCAGATGCACAGACTAGGGTTCATGGAGGTGGTTCTGCTTGCTTAAGATCACACAGCTACACGATAATGAAAGTGGAATTTGAATATGCTTTTGTCTGGCTTGAGCCCTTTCTCTTTCCATTTCATCACTCGCTACACTGCCTCTTGACTGGCCCATCCAGTGCTGTTGACTGTCACTCTGCTCTCTGTGTGTCTTCGGGGCACACGCCTTTTTCCTTCTCCCTCACTACTTTTAATCTACCTTGACTTAGGAACATAGTCTACAGAGAGTTTCAGTGGTGGATAATTAAGAATTTGTAGCTCTGAGGGGCTTTCCTGTGACTGACTAGAGAGAATGGACTTTGACATTGGCTTTGGTTATTCCTGGGACTTGTTCATGTTTTTTAGCTTTGGGTAGGAGTTTCCAGGGCTTCACAGGTGGTGCTAGTGGTAAAGAACCCAGCTGCTAACGCAGGAGATATAAGAGACTGTGGATTTGGTCCCTGGGTTAGGAAGATTCCCTGGAGAAGGGTATTTCAACCCACTCCAGTGTTCTTGCCTGGAGAATCCCATGGACAGAGGAGCCTGGCAGGCCATAATCTACAGGGTCACAAAGAGTCAGACACGACTGAAGCGATTTAGCACGCATGCAGGAGTTCCCAGATAAATGAGATGTTACTGTGTTTTCACTAGCTGCGATCAGTACTCACTTTGAGTTTTTTGGATCTTTTTTGGGAAATTCAGAAGAGTTTGTGCCTCACGGGTTAGCTGGGATAACCCATGAGACATTTGAGGTAACTCCTGAAGGAATATACCGTTCCATTTGGATATGTTTTAATGCACTTTTAAACTCTGTGTTTTATTTCTGTGGCTGTGAGCTCCTTGCATTTTTTTTAAGGTCTCTACCCACTATCCAGGTAAGTGCATCTAACGGAGACACTCAGCAAATGTTTAATTCATGCAGCGATGTATCCCTTCTTAGAGAATGCCCTTTGTAGGAAAGGATCTGCTACTTCCTGCAGCTGAAAGTGTCACCTCTGGCCCAGGCTCCTGTCCTTATTTCTAGAACCAGCTTATGAGAAACTACCTTTAATGCTAGACAGAGCCATTGTTTTGTCAGTTACCCATTGTTATGAGTAGTGATGGCACTCCTGGGTGTTGTGGAAAAGATACAGAAGATATACAGGGACTGGAAGTGGACTGTAAAGCTGTCAGTGGTGAGTCAGGACAGCAGGAGCTTTAGAGTTCACCGAGGGTTTAAGATTAGTGACTTTCCAATCAGGCTTCAGAGATTGGATTTCTTCCTGAAGTGGTGGTAGAGCAAGGCCTCTGCTTGTGGGTGGTGGGTCCATCTGTAGGGCTGCTGCTGTCCCAGCTGCTTGGTGCATCTGCCAACACCCTTGGCAGGGGTCCCAGTCCTAGGAGGTCCTTGGAGCAGCCTTCCCTGAATGGCTTCCATTTTCTCTTCTACTGTTGTCCCAGTGTTTTTGAATCGATGCGTTTGAAGTGTGGTGTTGAAGAAGACTCTTGAGAGTCCCTTGGACTGCAAGGAGATCAAACCAGTCAATTGTAAAAGAAATCAACCCTAACTATTCATTGGAAGGACTGATGCTGAGCTTCCCAGGTGGCGCTAGTGGTAAAGAACCTGCCTGCCAATGCAGGAGACATAAGAGACCCAGGTTTGAGCCCTGGGTCAGGATGATCCCCTGGGGGAGGAAATGGCAACCCACTCCAGTATTCTTGCCTTGAGAATCCCATGGACAGAGGAGCCTGGCAGGCTGCAGCCCACAGGGTTGCAAAGAGTTGGACACTACTGAAGTGACTTAGCACGCACAGACTGATGTTGAAGCTCCAATACTTTGATCACCTGATGCCAAGAGCTGACTCAGGGAAAAGACCCTGATGTTGGGAAAGATTGAAGGCAACAGGAAAAGGGGGCAGCAGAGAATGAGCTGGTTAGATAGCACTGACTCTGTGAACATGAATCTGAGCAAACTCCAGGAGATAGCGAAGGACAGGGAAGCCTGGCATGCTGCATCCATGGAGTCTCAAGAGTCAGACATGACTTAGCAACTGAACATTCTCTCTATGGGATCCCCTTTCCTCCAACCACTCACCCTCAAAAGGCAGGGGAAGATAGAATTGGTAGACGTTTTCTCAGCAGTTTCACGAAGAACATTGTTAGTAACCATAGGCATGGCCTGCTCATATATAAAAGCCCCAAGTGTGGACTTGTCTGTTTAAAGTATATACCATATTCCCTCTCTCTGTTGTCTGTCAGTGTCAGGATTTAATGATTTTCTTTTTAGGATATTACAGTAAATAGCTCTTTACACAAATCAGGGACATTTCATGAGGATGTTTAAGTATAGTCATATCCTTAAACATATTAGCCCTCTGCTATACATCTTTGTAGTGAAACTTGAGGGATTTCAGAGTGGAATTGAAATTAATGATGTGTGTGTATAGTTGATATTTCAAGGTTATACCTTAATTTGGTTTTATTTACCATTAGTAGCATAGGTTGCTTTTAGGCTTTTTAAAAATAGAAAATATGCTAGAAATAAAGCTTCTAAGTTTTGTTTATCCTGCATAAAATGGTTGTATTATAGAGAACACTTGCTGTGGTTTTTTCTGTTTATATTTGTTCATACTAAAGTCGTTAACCACTCTCTGTGTAACATAGAAATGCACGTACAATTTCCTATGTGGAACAACTTTTGGTGATATCTGCACATTCTTTAAGTATGACTCTGGATGCCTATTAATTAATCTGATACTGAATTTGACTTGTGTATTATTCCTGATTAAGAGAAAATTAATCCCCAAATCTGTCTTTCAGGCAGTAACAGAGAAGAATTTCGAGACAAAGGATTTTCGAGCCTCTCTAGAGAATGGTGTTCTGTTGTGTGAGTAAGTATTTAAAGCATTTAAAAAATAATTCAAAAGCAAAGGTGTGTGTGTATCTGTGTGTGTGCACACGTGCATGTTATGAGGGGTCTTATCCCCCACTCCGTGGCCACTATAGTCACTGACATGTTTTCCTGGTAACAAGTGAGATTTGATCCCTGCAAATCGACACCCCACAGTACCAGATAGTAGGAGGGGTTATCGGTCTCTGTATCTACAGATAGCATTAGTGAAATATATATTATTTTAAATTAGTAAACAAGAAAGATTCTATTATTGCTTGATGGGCCAGTAGTGGTGGATGGTTGAGGAGAAAGCCTTATCACATAACACCAGCTCTCACTTGCTGTGAGTATTCTAATATATAGAGTTGCCTGGTTTAGAAGTTAATATGTAACTTGTTTCCTTCATCAGTACATAGTGATAATTATAGAACAACTTTCAGTCAGTTCAGTTCAGTCGCTCAGTCGTTGTCTGACTCTTTGCAACCCCATGAATCGCAGCTCACCAGGCCTCCCTGTCCATCACCAACTCCCAGAGTTCACTGAGACTAACGTCCATCAAGTCAGTGATGCCATCCAGCCATCTCATCCTCTGTCGTCCCCTTCTCCTCCTGCCCCCAATCCCTCCCAGCATCAGAGTCTTTTCCAATGAGTCAACTCTTCGCATGAGGTGGCCAAAGTATTGGAGTTTAGCAAATTTCTTCTTTGAACTTTTAAGTGGAGTCATTACATTACCACAGTCAATTTGAGTTATGGGCCAGCCATTCATTCAATTAATATGATGTTATTAAGAATCACATCTGAAGCTTTGGTTATCCTAAGAGGCTTGTGCCATGATTGATGGTATAGAGCCTAAAGTGTCTGTTTAATGTAATATTTTGTTCCCCCATGGAGGCAGAGTACAATTTGCCAGGTGGTGACCTTTGAGAGTGAGGGGCAAGCAGGCTGTGGAATGGAAGGACGAACTCCTGGGTGAGGGTGCAGATTGCAGATGTGAGCAAATAAAGTATAAGAATGTACTTAAGAATGTACTAACATTTTTGAAAGCACTTAAGTATTCCAATCTAGGCACTTATGACATACGTATTTATGGAATCTGTCCACAAGCATGCACTGGGAATGTGTGTGCTCAGACTTAGATGATTTTGTTTATCCTTTTATAGGAAGGTTGTTTACAACAAGGATCAGGAGTTACATGGCCTAGGTTTGATTCCTTGCTTCATACTTTCAGACATTTGAGCAAATGACAATATCTGAGCCTTATTTTCTTGTCTATAAAGTGGAGATCAGAGCATCTGATCTACCTAATTCACAAAGTTCCCATAATATTGGGTTGGCCAAAAAGTTTGTTTGGGTTTTCCATAACATCTTACAGAAAATCCAAACAAACTTTTATGCCAACCCAATACATATATCAAGGTTTCTATAAACTATCAAACTTTATGTACATACAAGTTGTTACTAGGTAGATGGCCATGAAGATAAAAGTCTCTCTCTCATCCACTCTGTTGGTAGGTTTCAAACTTCATTGTCTTAGAGCAGTGTTGTTAAGTTGAACCTTATTAAGTGTTGATATTCAACCGTCAATGACCTACAGAAAATGTCCATTTCATGCAATTCTACATAATAGAGAGTAGGACGGTTATATGAACAAGGGCCACAAGGAAAGTTTAAGGGAGGTTTCTTGTCCTTTTCTGATGCCACATTTAGAGTTATTGTAGCCAAATAGTGTTTAATCTTGGTAGGCTATGTGGTCAGCTCAGTTGATCATTCAAAGGAAATTACTTTATCTTGGTTTGCAAATTATATATATTTTAATGTGTTCAGAAGATGGAGGGAAAAAAATGACTGTTAGACACATGTGATCTGAAACCTTAGCTATGAGTATACACTATTTAGAAGCTTGCTACAAAAATAACTTTGATGTCAATTGCAAGCCCTGTAAGTCAGGATTGGGGTAGTTCGGTTTATGTAGGAGGCAGACCTATGGAGCACAGAGGTGTTTTTAGACTTAGGAATGCACGTCTAACAACCCAAATAGGTGATCTTTTCAAAGAGGTCACTTCATGGTTTTATAGTTCCAGTGATGAGTTATTACTCAACACTTTTCTAAAGGTTTCAAGCTAGATGCTTTGCTCAACCACCAAAACCGTAAAGGGTACGGCCCTGACGTTTGAGCGCGTAGACCACATCCATGGCGGTAACAGTCTTGCGCTTAGCGTGCTCCGTATAGGTGACCGCGTCCCGGATCACATTTTCCAGAAACACTTTCAGCACCCCACGAGTCTCTTCGTAGATAAGACCAGAGATACGTTTGACGCCTCCACGACGAGCCAGACGCCGGATAGCTGGCTTAGTAATACCCTGAATGTTGTCCCGCAAGACTTTCCAGAACTAGGTCATTAAACATACTTGTAGTGACACTTAACGGAGAAGGCAATGGCACCCCACTCCAGTACTCTTGCCTGGAAAATCCCATGGACGGAGGAGCCTGGTAGGCTGAAGTCCATGGGGTCGCTAAGAGTCGGGCACAACTGAGCGACTTCACTTTCACTTTTCACTGTCATGCCTTGGAGAAGGAAATGGCAACCCACTCCAGTGTTCTTGCCTGGAGAATCCCAGGGATGCGGGAGCCTGGTGGGCTGCCGTCTATGGGGTCGCACAGAGTCGGACACGACTGAAGCGACTTAGCAGCAGCAGCAGTGACACTTAAGTGTTTTATTTAAAATGCAATTTATGTACCAGCCTGGGCTCTGATTTACTTGAGGTGATTTCCAAAAAATATATCCAATTTGAGTAGATTGTCACCAGTGAGGATATTCAGAGTTGATTTAAAAAAAAATATTTTGATGACAAGCAGCATTGTTAGGTTAAATACATGGTTCTACCTTCATGGCCACAGCAAACATTTGGATGCATGTTTAGAGACAGATACATTGGTTTTTTAAAATGTCATTTAAATTCACAGCCTCCAGAAGCTCATTCTTTGTTTCCTAATTAAGTAACATCAATTTGGGATTTTGTACATTACCAAATAAGTAGTCAATCTATTTAGTACCCAGTATTCCTTAAATGGGGCCACTAAGAGTTGGTCACGACTGAGTGACTTCACTTTCACTTTTCACTTTCATGCATTGGAGAAGGAAATGGCAACCCACTCCAGTGTTCTTGCCTGGAGGATCCCAGGGACGGCAGGGCCTGCTGGGCTGCCGTCTATGGGGCTGCACAGAGTCGGACACGACTGAAGCAACTTAGCAGCAGCATTCCTAAAATGAATATTCCCAAAAGTAGTATAAGTAAATATTTAACTGTGTTAATCATCAATTTTAGTTTCAGATGAGATCCCAAAGTACTACATGATGTTTGTATTAAAAAAAAAAACCCAAAACTCTTCCTGGTGAATTTCATTGTTTATAACCCTGGTTAATGAATGCATTTTAACCTAATAGATCCAGGGTAGATAAAAAGTCCTCGGAGAAGGCAATGGCAACCCACTCCAGTACTCTTGCCTGGAAAATCCCATGGGCCGAGGAGCCTGGGAGGCTGCAGTCCATGGGGTCGCTAGGAGTCGGACACGACTGAGCGACTTCACTTTCACTTTTCACTTTCATGCATTGGAGAAGGAAATGGCAACCCACTCCATTGTTCTTGCCTGGAGAATCCCAGGGACGGCGGAGCCTGGTGGGCTGCTGTCTGTGGGGTCGCACAGAGTCGGACATGATTGAAGTGACTTAGCAGCAGCAGCAGCAGATAAAAAGTCAAGGTAATTATATTCTGTATAAATTTATAACTAAAGAAAAGCCTAGCTGGTTGGTCTGCTAAATGTTAAGCATCATTATTTGATCCCATCATCCTGAATAGTTGTAATTTCTAAGAGGAAAGTAAAACCTATTGCTCAGAAGTCTGGTATTATAAACCTTGACTTTTAAATTAGTGGTAAATATAGCAGGGAGTTCCCAGGTGGCTCAGTGGTAAAGAATCCCCTTTCCAATGCAGGAAATGTGGGTTCAATTCCCGGGTCAAGAAGATCCCCTGGAGATGGAAATGGCAAGTTACTCCAGTATTCTTGCCTGGAGAATCCCATGGACAGAGGAGCCTGGTGGGCTATAGTCCATGGGGTTGCAAAAGAGTCGGACACGACTGAGTGACTAAACAACAGCAACAAAATATATTAGACTGTCTGTCTCTGCAAATATTTTACCCATCTGAGATATCAAGTCTTAGCTGAAATATGATTTAAAGAATAAATTCAGATTTTAAAAATATTCTATAAGAAAAGGCTGACTTCTATTTAGTTCATTGCCAGAAACATGACCAATTCTTGTGAAATATAGGGTCTGCATATTGCCTCTTTAAAAATCTCTAGACATCCTAGTTCATTATCACCATTAAAGAGTTTTCTTACTATTTTATCTAGCAATGTCAGCAGCCTTTTATGCTTTAGTAGTAGTTTGAACTGGCATTCTGGAATATCAAAGTCAGGAGTTGGAGGAAATGAGCTCATTATAGTTTTTTCCCAACTGGCAGTGTACTGACATTTCAGATAGTTTAAACTGGGTATAAACGCTGCACTGAGGTTTCAGACAAGATACACATCTGAATAATGAAGGTAGTTATGTGCATTTATTGCTTTTTAATCTGAGTGGCTATTGAAGTTAGTGTCTTCTGTAAATCATTTTAGTATCATTTAATATGATTGACTGTGGAATCTAATCAGTGGAGGGCTAAAGAATACTTCCCTGGTTAAAGTCTGTTGTAGTAATCATTTTACTGTATGCCTTTGGCATGTAATCTCTCTTGGCTTTATTAAACAGTGAAATGGGAACAAAATCTAATTTGAGGGATTTTCTAATTAGTAAAAGGATTGACAGGAGTCTAAAAGGTGATGTCAGCTCCTTGTTATAATTTTCTATGAATTTTATTCATAGTATCCATTCATCTGTCTCCTCTCTTCAGTGTTTATTAGGGTTCATGAAGACTCCTTTACTATATACTTAAAAATATTCACAATCTGGTCTTGCTCCATGGTTCTGCAGTATTATTTCTCTTCTCTAAATATATTTAGTTGGGGCATATCCAGCTAGTGATGTGAGTAATTTCATAGTCATCTTGTGATAGCAATCTTGGAAATATTTAAATGAAAACATTCTTTATGATCCTTATGAAGTAAGAAGATGTATTTGAAGGTAATCTTACTGGGTGTGTCTCTATTTAGTCAGTCTGTACTTCCCATCTCTGGAATTATGCCAAGTCTTTACTCCATCCCAAGTTAGCCACTCAGACATTGATGCCTTTTTGAACTCATGGCTCACATTGTTGAGCAAACTCTTCTCATACTGTCACCAGGCCTTCCTTTCCCTGATTTGCAGCTTGGAAAGAGTGGAGCAAATAAACATTCACCTATTAGTTTGAGAAATCCTATTTTTGTTTATATCTGCTGTGTGAATACTATCCTGTCTTCCTGAAATGATCTAGGATTCTGTTGAAGATGCTTTCAAAAGAAGAAGGAAAAAATGATTAAAAAATACTCCTGTGAATGTACTATGGGCTACTCAGGTGATTGTTTTAAAACATCAGACGAGAAGAGAACCTGGCCACTTCATTCATGTGAGAGAGCTCTTTCCTCTGTTAGAGTTGGAGACATGCATGTGTTGAGTGAAAGTGACATCAGAGGGTTCTTGGGGCTTCTGTGCGGGGCTCCGTATAATGCCCATCCGCAAGAGTGAAGGCTTTTATTCTTACAGCTCTTTCTGTTTTGAATTTCCTGAGGACAGTTGCATTCATACAACTCTCCAGCTTACCAACCTGTTGACCCTGATCTATATTATAGCCATTTAAAATTTAAGTAATAAGAACTATTTGTTTTCACTTAAAGTAATACAAGTTTTGAAGTTTCTATACTATTTGATAACCCAATAGTAAACAAGCAAGGGCTTCCCAGTGGCACCAGTGGTAAAGAACCTGCCTGCACATGCAGGAGACATGAAGAAATGTGGGTTCGATCCCTGAGTTGGGAAGATCCCATGGAGAAGGCCATGGCAACCTACTCCAATATTCTTGCCTGGAGAATCCCATGGACAGAGGAGCCTGGCAGGCCATGGTCCATGGGGTCACCAAGAGTTGAACATGACTGAAGCAACTTAGCACCCACATACAGGCAAACAGAGATGCAAGTATTGGGAATCCTTCAAGTTCATAAAGATAATTAACTGCCTTCTCTTCATGGTAGTGTTTTACAGTTGCTATCTTTGTGCTCTCTTTTTAAGCTTCACAGTTATTTTTTCTATAACTTATTTCCACATATAGCAAAACATATTTTTTTTTTTTAAATTAGTTTTTACAGTTGAAGGTAGACTTGGTAAATGTCAATTAAAAACTTGACTTCTGTAATGGTAGTCAGTTTTTCTGTGGAAAATTCTTAAGAAGATGGGAATACCAGACCACCTTACCTGCCTCCTGCGAAACCTGTATGCAGGTCAAGAAGCAATAGTTAGAACTGGAAATGGAACAACAGACTGGTTCCAAATAGGAAAAGGAGTACGTCAAGGGTGTATATTGTCACCCTGCTTATTTAACTTATATGCAGAGTACATCATGCGAAATGCTGGGCTGGATGAAGCACAAGCTGGAATCAAATTGCCAGGAGAAATACCAATAACCTTATGTATGCAGATGACACCACCTTTATGGCAGAAGGTGAAGAGGAACTAAAGAGCCTCTTGATGAAAGTGAAAGAAGAGAGTAAAAACCTGGCTTAAAACTCAGCATTCAAAAAGCTAAGATCAGGGCATCTGGTCCCATCACTTCATGTCAAATAGATGAGGAAACAATGGAGACAGTGACAGAATTTTATTTTCTTGAGTTCCAAAATCACTGAAGGTGGTGACTGCAGCCATAAAATTAAAAGACGCTTGCTCCTTGGAAAAGAAGCTATGACCAACCTAGACAGCATATTAAAAAGCAGAGACATTACTTTGCTGACAAAAGTCTGTCTAGTCAAAGCTGTGATTTTTCCAGTAGTCATGTATGGATATGAGAGTTGGACTATAAAGAAAGCTGAGTGCTGAAGAATTGATGCTTTTGAACTGTGGTGTTGGAGAAGACTCTTGAGAGTCCCTTGGACTTTAAAGAGATCAAACCAGTCAATCCTAAAGGAAAACAATCCTGGATATTCATTGGAAGGACTGATGCTGAAGCTGAAACTCCAATACTTTGGCCACCTGATGCGAAGAATCAGTTCTTTGGAAAAGACTCTGATGCTGGGAAAGATTGAAGGCAGGACGAGAAGGGAGCGACAGAGGACGTGAAGGTTGAATGGCATCACCGACTCAGTGGACATGAGTTTGAGCAAGCTCCAGGAGTTGGTGAAAGACAGGGAAGCCTGGTGTGCTGCAGTCTATGGGGTCTCAAACAGTCGGACTTGACTGAGTGACTGAACAACAAATGGTAGTTGTATTATACAGATGGACTGCAAATTTTTCAGGAGTTTTTAAAACATTGTGACCTCAAACTTTAAGGTTGAAAGCTTTGGTCCTGTTTCATGAACTTGCATGTACTATCTACAGGGCTTTCTCACCCTAAATATAAATTACTAAGGGGAGGGCATATACCATGTCAATGGAGGGCCTCTGAGGTAAAAAATGAGACTGCTGTTCTACTGAAAATAAATGGGAGTAATGTATGTGCTAAATGTATGTGATATAAACAGTTTATATTAGATTTGATCAGAGAGAGGTTATTTTTGAAGTAGTTTTTTGATACATTGAAGGCTCTCAGGTAGGTAAATGGAAACACATGTGTTGGCTAGTAAATGTTGAAAGTATAGGAATTCTGGTCTGTGCAATGAGAAGTGTTAAAGGGAACTGAATATTGCAAAAAGGGCAAGCATATAATGGTATCACATCAATTAAAAAGTAGAGTCATTGCCTATATGAGAGACTTGATCTCTAAAATTTTTACATACTGACAGTCATCAGTCAGAAAGTCAGATAAGAACTGTGGGATAAAGCAGTAGTGAAAAAGTTTAGAACATGGTTTATTGTTTAGAGAAGTGTGTGAGACTTTTAGTTTGTATGTTGAAAATGTAATGGTAAACTATATGATTTGAGAAACTCTTGTGTACTGTTGGTGGGCATGGGGAAGAAGATATCCATAAAGACTCTTCATAGTGGGAAATATTAAAAAGAGCTTCAATATCTAAAACGTGGTACATAAAACATTGGTACAACTTTTACATCCCTGACAAGCAGTGCTCATAAAAGCCATAGCACTTGGGGAGATGATGCAGTGAGGAGCTGATAGGCACTGGGAAACTGTGTGGCTGTCCTTCACGCCATCGGGTGGGCACAGGAGTGCCGCCTGCTGATGCCAAAGTAAACTGATTCATATTACCAGATTGCTTTCTAGACCATTCCCGGTGGCTTCCCTGGTGACTCAGACAGTAAAGAATCCACCTGCAATGCGGGAGACCTGGGTTTGATCCCTCAGTTGGGAAGATCCCCTGGAGCAGGGCATGGCAACCCACTGCAGCATTCTTGCCTAAAGAATCCGCATGGACAGAGGAGCCTGTGGGCTACAGTCCATGGAGTCACAAAGAGTCAGACACAGCTGAGCGACTAAGCACACACACACAGACAATACCAACAGCTTGACACTGATGATTTCATCTTGAAACAGAATGTAAGGAACCATAAGCAGCATGGATAAAGATATACATACAGACACATCCAGGCATTTTTACAGAGGCAAACACTGGAAGAAACCTAAGTTTGACTATGACAATCCTCTGATTGACATAAAGGGAAGAGCAGAATTTGTGATGTTACTTAATACAGAACCAGTACGGGAACCCAGAGTCCTCCTGTAGACACCTGTTGCTATCACTGTGGTACTGGCAAATGTCCTGTCACTCAGTGAGATCCATTAGTGCTCTGTTGAGTTCACCAAAAATAAGAGGACTCTGCTCTCAGAAGGCTCAAGCTTTGCCAGGCTCACTTGAGGATGCTTCAGGCATCACAGTGAGGCTGAAAAGAAAGTCCTGTCACCCTGAAATGATGATTATCAGCTGCATTGGTACTCGCTTCTTGCTGCTCCATGTACTTTGCCATCTTAGCATGTATTGTTAACGATTTCTTTGTACTCTATGCTGACTCAGCAGTTTTCAAAATTACTACCACAGGAATTCTAGAAATTAAAGTTATATTAACTTTACTAACAGTCTTTGAAAATACTAAAGTGATCATAGAATTTTGTATTGAATGCCTTTTAACTTAAAAATGTTAAATTGTATATACTTATTACTTTGCCACGAATGTGTGATTACTCCTCAAGGTGCTTTTTATTTTTAAAACATCACAATTTTTGAATTTAGCTGGAGATAATGAATTAAAAGTCTTGGTAAGAAATTTACTCAAGGTAGCCACTCTAAATTAATGTAACTGATAGCTTACGCTCTTGAACAGCATTTGACAATTGGGAGAGAACAATGCGGTTTAACTCATCTGGCAACAGAGAAAATAATAAAGGGGAGGTGTCCTGTTTGGAAAAAGCACAAAATCATTTTTAGCATTTGAGTGAAACTAAAAAAGTTTTTCTGAGCTTTTAAGAAGCTTTCTAAGAAGTTTTTCTAAGCTTTCTAAGAAGATAGAAGTTTTGAATCATTCACAGAAAAATTTCTGTGTTTGAAGTTAGACTGTAGATTTATAAAATACTTGATGATGCCAGGTCCCTCGACAAGTCCTAGGAGATGTGTTGGGAATGAGAGGACATCTTTGTGTCCTCTTAGCACCTTCACTGCTTGGCTGCTCTGTCTCTAGTTGACACCTGTTTGTTGAGCACAGTCTGCATCTAGAAGAAACCTAGGCAAGTGATTAAGTGATGTGTAACACATAAAACAGGGCATTGCTCCTTAATTTGTCAAGGAATATGTAATGTTTTTATTATATCTTTTAAACAAATATTTTGCATACTGATAGGAAAAGTTTGACTCATATGGGGATATATATTTAGAAAATGTAGCCAACAGAAAGATTAGAAATATGTTTGTGTGAATGACTGACCAAATACTTGAAGGTTAAGAAGTTCATTCTCATTGCATTGATATGCTCTTTGATGTCAGTCTTTCTAATACATTTGTAAAAATCTTTGGAAATAGGAAGTCAAAAGATGCCTCTCGATTTTCTACCTCTGCCTCAGAACTTTCCAATAAAAGGGAAATGAGGTTTGGCATTTGGAGCTAGTTCCTGGAGTCCAAGAGACAGGGCATCACGTTCTAGTTCTCTTGAAAGCCTGTAATAACTGAGCCAGACGCCACGTTGAGCTCTGTGTGCAGTTTTCTTGGGAGTGTCACCTATGACTTTTATGTTTAAAGTCAGGTCACATTCACTGGTGGCGAGGTTTCTGAACAGAGGCAACTTCCTCACATCTGTTCTGTAAGTCAGCTCCTTAGAAGGAGGGAGCGGTACGTTTTGGGGAGGAGGAGGAAAAGCAGTAGGTAAAACTAGAGGAAAGAGCGGAGTCACGCCTTTTCGTGGGAGTGTTCTGTCTTGGGAGATAGAAAGTGAATAGTTGTTTCCTAGTTTTACCTCTAGGTGTTCTGGTTTTCATCTTCCCCAAAGAGCAAATCTCTGGTATGCCAGCAAAGCACATGGCCATATTTATGCCATGGCTTGATGAAAGCTTGGGGAGTTGTGGTATGATTCTACCTAGGATTAGAGGGGTGGGATAAGAGGGGTGCAGGGAAATAAAGCGATCCCTTGACTGCCTGTTGTTCCTTGTGCACAGAGGTAGCTTGAAGGTTAGCATGTTATTTGGTTCCTGAATACAGCCAGTGACTTGGAGTCAGTGTTGCCTTTAGGAATTCCACATGTATAATTAAAGAAGGAATGATGCTAAAGCTGAAACTCCAGTACTTTGGCCACCTCATGCGAAGAGTTGACTCATTGGAAAAGACTCTGATGCTGGGAGGGATTGGGGGCAGAAGGAGAAGGGGACGACAGAGGATGAGATGGCTGGATGGCATCACTGACTCAATGGACGTGAGTCTGGGTGAACTCCGGGAGTTGGTGATGGACAGGGAGGCCTGGCGTGCTACGATTCATGGGGTCGCAAAGAGTCGGACACGACTGAGCGACTGATCTGATCTGATCTGATTATGCAAAGGGGCTTCCCTGGTGGCTCAGTCAATAAAGAGTCTGCTTGCAATGCAGAAGACCGAGGTTCTATCCTTGGGTTCTGGAAGATCCCCTGGAAAAGGGAATGGCTCCCCACTCCAGTATTCTTGCCTGGAGAATTCTGTGGGCAAAGGAGCCTGGTGGACTCCAATCCATCAGGTCACAAAGAGTCAGACATGACTGAGTGACTAACACTGTTATGCAAAGAAACTCTATCTGTGAAAGAGAGTAGTATCCTCTCATGTGGCACCAACCAGTCCATTCTGAAGATCAGCCCTGGGATTTCTTTGGAAGGAATGATGCTAAAGCTGAAACTCCAGTACTTTGGCCACCTCATGCGAAGAGTTGACTCATTAGAAAAGACTCTGATGCTAGGAGGGATTGGGGGCAGGAGGAGAAGGGGACGACAGAGGATGAGATGGCTGGATGGCATCACCGACTCAATGCACAGGAGTTTGGGTGAACTCCGGGAGTTGGTGATGGACAGGGAGGCCTGGCGTGCTGTGATTCATGGGGTCGCAAAGAGTCGGACACGACTGAGCGACTGAACTGAACTGAACTGAAGACTATGCCCTCCCTATTCATTTAGATAGACTTAAATTTCACAGAAGTTTAAATTTCATGAAACCTATTTTTCGCCCCAGAAGAAATACCCTAGAAGTTCTTCCTTTAGTTGTATATAAAAATAATTGCAAACAAACATAATCAGATTGGATGTTTGCTTTTTACTGAAACTGTATGAGAATTATCTCCATACTCTAGTGCTTAGAACTGACACTTAACATTTTCACAGTTGACAAAGTAAAACTGCATTTTCCTCTAGTGACACCATATTTTAGAGGTAGTTCGCAGGTTATCCAGAGTGTTGTTTTTCCTTGTGGTTATGTCCATGTTGTACACATATGCAGATGCTCAGGAGTGGAAGACGCCAATCCACTGGGTGTATGTTATTGCTGAGTAATAGCTCTGAAATTTTCTGAGGGAAGAGTCCATTAACTCATTATTGGGAGACATCATTTATCTGTGCTATTTTCCTTTACTTCTACTTCTTTCTTCCTTCCATTGACTTAACTGAGAACAGGCTGTGTTATCATCCATTCTAGAAACTGTCTTAAAAAATTCTCTTGATATTACTAACACAGTAATACAAAAATGGTAAGTGACATAAACAGGTAAATGGACTATTCTGGCCAATGTCACCAGTGACTCAAATGGGTGGAGGAGGAAGTTATGACTCTGTTCCTTTAATAAGGACAACTGATGTCAGACTTCCCTGACATTTTATAAGTTGCCCCAGCTCATATTGGTGTCTAACTTTTTATATCTCAGAAAGATTACACTTTAAGAGTCAAGTTCCTGGAGGAAAGTCCATGCCAAACTAGAGATCAACTACTGTGACTTTCTTGATTGACACTGTGCTAGAATTATGTTTCTGTTAAGTGATGTTTCAGTGTTAGTACTGTGCATTGCAAAAAGCCACCAGTCATAGAATTCAAGAAATACTTGCTTCATAGGGAACAACTACAAGAATTAAATTGGAGTTGTCATTTCTTATAAACTTGCTCAACTCTTTTCTAGCTTTTCAGCTACTGATTAAAGAAAAATATTGTGACCATGAAGGGAGAAAGCCTTCCTTCCTACATGGTTTTCAGTGCACAAATAAGAAATGAGGAGTCAAAGAGGAACAGTTCTAGGAAATGCTTATAGTCGAAGGGTGGTTCTGCCATCTGTGTTAAGTTGTCTAAAGATCTTTGTGTGAAGAAAGTATGAAAACAGAAAAACAGCTTTTGTTCACCAGACTAAGTCTTCATAAGCCACTGTTTTGTAATTTTGAATCCTGTCGAACAACATTCTGAAGGTCATTAAATTGAGACTTTTGTCTTTTTTTATTTTTAGCACACTCAAGTGTATATATAAATCTCTGGAATGTTGAAGGAGTGACATTCCACAAGTGTCAGATTTTTTTTTTTTTTTTTCTGTTGCCCATTGTGAAGGGGAGACCAGTAAATGCAGAATGTTTGATTGTTTCTCCTATATTTGCTTCCATTTTGGAGCTCTGTTAAAGAATAAAGAAAATTTTTTTTTTTTTGTGGCAGCATTATTGAATAGAAAAATCACTGTTTCAAATTTAGTTTCCTGGCAGTGATTAATGATTGATTAAACAGGCAGCCATAGTAGAAAAGCACTATTATAGTATTAAATTTCTACATGGCTTGACACTGTTATCAGAGCACTGCAACAAAAAAATAGAAGTCACAAAAATCTAGATTTAGAACCCCAAATTGTACTCTTAAATTTTAGGTGTCAAAGCTGGGTTTTAAAAATGTTTCAGAATCTGGAGACTTACAGATATCTTTGCAGATTCTGTAACAACAGAAACCTTTTCAATGTTAGATTCTGAGGTAACTGTTACCCTATTTGGGTACATTCTGATGGATTTAAATTTTTACCCAGTCATTCTGTGGTGATAATAAAGCAGTCATAGCCTTGAATGAGTTACCAGTGGCTACTAGTTGGTTGTTTGAATGAATTCCATTGCACCCTTTAAATCTGGCAAAACAAACAAACATTGTTTTTAAGCTACTTATTTATTTTTAAAATTTATTTTTTAATAATAAAATATTAATATTTTATATTCTAGAATATTCTTTCATTAGAGACAGTGTATACTCAAGAAAAATATATGTGAAATATAGCTTAACAAAATACCTATAAATTGTAATTATCAGGCTCAGATTTGAAAACACCGTACAGAATTGGTAATCGCCTGGCACATGTTAGAATTAACAGTGATGAAAGCAACGTAATATATTTTCACTTCTTAATGTTTCATTAGTGGTTTGGAAACAGATAACAGGAGAGGGCAATGGCACCCCACTCCAGTACTCTTGCCTGGAAAATCCCATGGATGGAGGAGCCTGGTGGGCTGCAGTCCATGGGGTCTCTAGGAGTTGGACACGACTGAGCGACTTCACTTTCACTTTTCTCTTTCATGCATTGGAGAAGGAAATGGCAACCCACTCCAGTGTTCTTGCCTGGAGAATCCCAGGGACGGTAGCCTGGTGGTCTTCTGTCTGTGGGCTTCCGTTTATGGGATCGCACAGAGTTGGACATGACTGAAGCGACTTAGCAGCCGCAGCAGCAGCAGCAGCAACAGATAACAACTGAATTTGTTCATCAGTATTGTAATTAGCAGCTGAAATTGAGCTCTGTTTGGGAAATTCCTGTGAATTTTCCTTATGTAAAAATTATACAGCAAATGTATTTTAAATAAAATATATAATTAAGGCAACTATATTTTAAGGTATTAGTGAATATGCCCATTTGGGGTTGAAATTTATCCTTTATTTAGACATTGACTGGTAGCTTCCATTTACTTTAGGCAACTTTTTCCCCCCATTTTTTAAAGTTTGTGTTTTGTATTGAGGTAGAGGCAATGGCACCCCACCCCAGTACTCTTGCCTGGCAAATCCCATGGATGGAGGAGCCTGGTGGGCTGCAGATCATGGGGTCGCTAAGAGTCGGACACGACTGAGCGACTTCACTTTCACTTTTCACTTTCATGCATTAGAGAAGGCAATGGCAACCTACTCCAGTGTTCTTGCCTGGAGAATCCCAGGGATGGCGGAGCCTGGTGGGCTGCCGTCTATGGGGTCGCACAGAGTCGGACACGACTGAAGCGACTTAGCAGCAGCAGAGCCAATTAACAATGTGACAGTTTCAGGTGAACAACAAAGGGACCCAGCCATATATACACACATATCCATCTGTCCCAATGTTATCTGATGGCCTGGATGGGAGGGTAATTTGGGGGAAAATGGATGCATGCGTAGCTACCTTTTAAAACATGGATAAGTTTGAGAAAAAAATCAGTACAAATGATTAATAGAAAAAGGTATTCTTAGGTTGAAGAGAACTAAACTATAATGGAAGGGATTCATAAACTGTTAAAACAGAATCAAATATTACCTTTCTTTAACAAATGTGGAACTATTTTTAAGGACATGTTCTTCAGTGTAGAAGTGTGTTTATATGGTCTTAGAGACCTATTCACTATTGTTGACAGTGCTGGTTTTTGTTTCTTGGTGTATTTTCTTGGTTGGTTGTTTTTTCTTGGGCCTGAAGAAAATATTGGAAATGGATGAGTGACATGTATGTTTTTTGAAAATGTTGTAAAGAATGTGAAACTAATGTTGGCTTTCTTGTAACCGCATATGTTGTTTCTTTTTTTACTTTCAGTTTAATTAATAAACTGAAACCTGGGATCATTAAGAAGATCAATAGATTGTCCACACCTATAGCAGGCTTGGTAAGTAATAAATTTTCTTCAAAACTAGATTTGTCTCTGTAAGAAAATGGGCATAAACAGATTCTCTTATCTGGAATTATCATTGAAATCAGGTTTAGAGTCTTTTGCTCAAGGAAAGTATTTTTGTGATCTCCGTATAGATTTAGTGTCTCTTCTGTTTCTATTCTTCCTGCGAAGCTTTTGTTCTCTTTATTTAGTTTTTTCTTTGTTTTACATTTCGTGCCCTTGGACTTCCTGTGTCCTCTTTCTTGGCCCATTTGTCCCACAGATGGCGTTTGTTGAGGATCGTGTTCTTTTCAAACCTCAGCCTCCATACATTGGTTGCTAGGTGACCAGAGTTTATGGAAACTGTCCAAACCTGATGCATTGTTACATTTCAGGTGCCTTGTGCTTAGGCGTTGCCCTCACTTGGCACACAGGTCTTGGAGGGTATTTGGACCTATCTGCTCTTTTGGTTTCCTACCAACATCCCGTGTGGTGTTGGGTGAGTCACCGACTTCTGCTTCACGTCAGTAATATTTTCCATAAGATAACTATTCATGATTCTCTAGATTCCTTCTAGCTTTAAATTCAGAATTTTGTGCATGAATTTTCTACTGGATCAAGACCCTTGAGAGATCAATAGTAAGGTGGGTCTATATCTTTGGAGATAAATAATTTATAATGACAGATGAGGGATATTTTTCAAAATGTTAGCAATCCCAAAGAATCAAGGCTAATGATAGGAGTCTGTTTAAAAAAAAATTAATTTTACAGAACACTGAAGTTTAAGACAGCTGTTAACTGGAAGTAAATAATATATATGTTATCTTTGGAGTAGTCAAGTTTCTTGATAATACATTCAGGCACCTTCTGTTTGGCCATCCATGTATTTGCAGATGTTAAAGGCATTATAGATTAAAGGTAGCAGTACTAAAATGTCTGGGTTTGCAGTTGGCTTGAGGATCTCATCAGAATTTTGACAGGAATAAGTTGGTGGCAGAAAATAGAAAATATCTGTCTAGGAGAGAAAGAAAGAAGAGTTGTACAGTTCTTTTCTTTGAAAAAAATCACAAAATTACTATTTTCTTTTGAAATATAGGATGCAGTTGACCCTTGAGCAATGCAAGGGTTAGGAGTGCTGACTCCTCATGCAGTTGAAAATCTGCATGTAACTTTACTTTGCCAAAACTTAACTGTTAATAGCTTACTATTGACCAGAAGCCTTACTGATAACACAAATAGTTGATTAGCAAATATTTTGTGTGTTATATGTGTTATACACTATATTCTTACAATAAAGGAAGTTGGAAAAGAAAATGTTAAAATCATAAGGAAGAGAAAAATACATTTACAGTACTGTACTGTATTTATTGATACCATAAGTTTACATCATCCATTTACAAGATGGATCATCTGTCTATCAGTGTGTACATCAATATTATCTCACATGATACAAACCACCATGGATAGTATACATATTCCTAATGCTAGACATCAAATTCAGAAGGTAATGTGAAAAAGAAATTCATATTTATTTAGATGTAGTCATGCATTGGGTTTCCCTGGTGGCTCAGTTGGTAAAGAATCAGCCTGCAATGCAGGAGACCTGGGTTTGATCCCTGGGTTGGGAAGATCCCCTGGAGGAGGGAACGGCAACCCACCCACTCCAGTATTCTTGCCTGGAAAACCCCATGGACAGAGGAGTCTGGTGGGCTATAGTCTGTGGGATTGAAGAGTCGGACACGACTGAGAGATTTAACCCTTTCACATTCATGCAATGATAACAAAAAATAGCACTACGATTGCTTTACAGTTGCCAAGCCTAAACACTAGTGAGTAAATCATTATACAATTTTTATGACATACAGTATTACAGTCATATTCATGATATAGTGTTAGAAACACTGTTACATTAAAAAATCCACTTACTTGTTGTGATAGTCTGGTATGCAGTTTCTGCAATCATGAGAAAGAGAGAGAGAGAGAGTCATATTGTACTGTAATGTAATTCCTTGAAAGCAAAGTTATAAAACAGTAAGAAAACTAACACATAAGTTTATGTTAAATACCACTCACCTTATGCCTATGTAAGGACAGTGTCTATGAATACTTTATGCACTCTTGATATGCTTTTCTCTTTTTCTTTTGATATTTGTAGGCTACATGGTTTGTCTGAGTTTTTTCAAATTGTCACAAATCTCCAAACAATTTTCTAGTATACTGAAAAAATCCAGGTGTAAGTGGACCAGTGCAGTTCCAACCTGGGTTGTTCAAGTGTCAGCTGTTTATATATCAAGTTCCCAGAGCAGTTGGGCTAAATATTAATTCCTTCCTTCTTACCAAGTTGTAGCTCTTCTACTTCTGTCATGACTAGGCAACTGATAGGTATTTTTTTATTGGTTTCAGGTTTGGTTAGGTAAAATACTGTAATATATATGCATATATTGCAATATACATATATGCATGAATTACTTCTAGTAATATAGCAAGTCAGAGATGTTATTTATGGAAAAAAAGAGCTTTGATTTCTGAAGTCTTTCCAGAAAGAAAGATTGTTTAATAAAATGTTTTATATGGAAATAACTTTTATGAAATAACTTCTATGAAAATTTAAAGTGTGAATTGTATTGAAAGTACTCATTCTTTTCAGATGGCTTGAGTTATTCTCAGATGGTTTAATGCTTAGATTTTTAAACTGTCATTTCTTGGATCAATTACATGCATTTTCAATAAAATTAACCTTTGATTCCAAACACCCCAAATATTTGGAAAACTTGAATTGCGGTGGTGGTTTATTATGGTTGGCCACTAGAAGTTTTATTCCGTCTTCTGAGTCTATGATTAGATGAAAGCACCAATGTATTTTATATTTAAATCCAAAGATCTCGCCAAGTATTTCTATTTCAAGTATGAGAAATTCTATCTAGTTTGGATTTTATCTCTAGGAACTAAAGCAAAATGTATGTATGGTACACTTAATAGGGTAATTTCACAACTACAGGACACTGAGTATTTTTAATTGGATTTAGGAGCATAAAGAGTGACCAGAGCCATAGAATTGAGCTAAGCGCATTTGGTTTGAAGTCATTATCATGCATCATTTGACTCTTTCTCATGCTTATGTGTCAGGATGCTTTTTTTCTATCACAGCTTCTTAAAGCCTTAATTTCAAGTGTGAATTAGAGTCCCTGCATTTACCTACTAGGGTGGTTATGAGGATGGGAAGGGATGATATATATATAGTCTGGTCTGTGAATGTTCTTTTGTATCACATTAATTCTTTTAGTAAATACTTGGGTGCCTATTAGGTAAGAATTTTTCTAGTGTATAGGGATATATATTGGCTTCCCTGGGAGCTCAGCTGGTAAAGAATCCACCTGCAAAGTGGGAGACCTGGGTTCAAACCCTGGGTTGGGAAGCTCTCCTGGAGAACGGAACGGCTACCCACTCCAGTATTCTGGCCTGGAGAATAGTATAGTAGACTACTAGACTACTAGTAGACTACTAGAATAGTATAGTAGACCCCATGGACTATAGAACTGTATAGTCCATGGGGTCGCAAAGAGTCGGGTATGACTGAGTGACTTTCACTTTCATAGGGATATATGGGAGAAACAAAGACAAAGACATTACCCCCAAAGAGCTTATGTTCTGGTGTGGGAGTTGGGATTGGGCAAATGAGTTAACAAATGAGCAAGGAAGCACCAGATAATGAATATGCTGCAGAGAATTATAGTAGAGTGACATTTGCTGAACACCTATTAGCAGTTGTATTTGGACTGGGAGGCTTGACCTCTAATAATTCGTCAAAAATAATATATCAGAAGCCTTAGTTTTGGACACTTATAGAAGAAAGGTATAAAACTTGAGCCAGACTCTACATACTAGTAATTTTTGTGTTCAAAATACCTAACATAGTGACTAGTACATACAGCAGATCAACAATTCTTTTGAATGAGTGAATGAACAAGATTTCCATTGTGAGAAGTAATAGGCTCTAGAATTAGGTCTTTCTCGAAAATGATGTATTTGGCTGCAACAGGTGTCAGTTGCATCATGTGGGATCTTTGTTGTGTCATGTGGGGTCTTCTCTTATGGGGCCTGGACACTCTAGTTGTGGTGCATGGGCTCCAGGGCACACGAGCTCGGTAGTTGTGGCATGCAGGCTTAGTTGCTCCGTGCACGGGGGAACTTTGTTCCCCGACCAGGTATTGAGCCCATGTCCCTTGCATTGCAAGGTGGCTTCTTAACCACTGGACCATCAAGGAAGTCCCCAGAATTAGGTCTTTGATGGAATAGTGTTATAGGTTGAATTGTGTCCTCCAAATAAAGATACAATACAGGGATACTTCATTTTATTGTGCTTTGCTTTAGTGCACTTTGCAGATACTGCAGTTTTTTTTTTTTTTTAAACAAATTGAAGGCTTATGGCAACCCTGAATAGTACAAGTTTTATCAGCACCATTTTTTAACAGCAGTTGTTCACCCCATGTTTCTAGGTCATGTTTGGGTAATTCTTGCAGTATTTCAAACTTTTTCATTATTATTATTATATTTGTTCTGGTGATCTGTGACCTGTAATCTCTGATGTTACTTCTATAACTCTGAAGGCTCAAATGATGGGTAGAATGCTTTAGCAATATGACATTTGTTAATTAAGGTATGTAGGCTGTTTTATTAGACATATTGCACACTTAATAGACTACATAAACGTAACTTTTATATGCACTGGGAAACAAAACAATTCATGTCACCTGCTTTATTGTGGTGGTCCGGAACCTGACCCACAATATCTCTGTGGTATGTTTATATATTGAAGTCCTAAGCTGCAGTACCTCAGAATGTGACCTGATTTGAGAATAGAGTTGTCAGGTGGAGTATGGGGACAGAGGTCATAGTGAATCAGGGTAGGCATTACCCTAACCTAATATGACTGGCATCCTTATATGAAGATGACCTTATGTAGGAAGATAAATACAGGAAGAAAGCTGTGTGATAACTGAGGATTGGAGTGAAGGAGGAGCAGATATTGCCATCAAACCACCAGAAGCTGCAAGAGGCAAAGGATTCTCCTACAGGTTTCATAGGATCATGTCTTTGTGAATACCTCAATTTTCCACTTCTAGTCTCCAGAACCGGAGAAGGCAATGGCACCCCACTCAAGTACTCTTGCCTGGAAAATCCCATGGACGGAGAAGCCTGGTAGGCTGCAGTCCATGGGGTCACGAAGAGTCGGGCACAACTGAGCGACTTCCCTTTCACTTTTCACTTTCATGCATTGGAGAAGACAATGGCAACCCACTCCAGTGTTCTTGCCTGGAGAATCCCAGGGATGGGGGAGCCTGGGGGGCTGCCGTCTATGGGGTCGCACAGAGTCAGACACAACTGAAGCAACTTAGTAGCAGCAGCAGCAGCAGTCTCCAGAACTGTGAGACAGTTCTCTTTTTTTAAGTCACTCAGTTTGTGGTACTTTGTTATGACAGCCTTAGGAAACTAATACAGATAGATAAATGTTTTAGTCAATACTTGCTTTTTTAAACAAGTTTTGAGATCTTTATTATTATTTTTTTTAATTTGAAATTCAAAGGAAGTTGCCAGAAAAGCAGTACAGAAAAGTCCTCTGTGCCTTTCACCATGTTTCCCCCATAGTGACATCTTGTATAAGTGGTATAATATTGAAACCGGGAATTCACACTGATGCATCCCAAGACTTTAATCAGATTCACCAGTTTTATATGTAACTTTTATAAGTTCTTTTAGTAACTAAGAGCAGAGATGCTTTCAAGCTAAGTGAGATGAAGAGTGTTTTAAGGATTTTCCAAAGGACTCTTATTAATCTAGTGCTCAGGCATAACCATGGCAGCTGCATTCCACATGATTACTTTTTTCTGTCCCTTTTCTGACAGAAAATGGCATCCCTTAGTTGCATTTCCTAAGAGAAGAATCTGAATGGATCGGATTACCTTTTGTTTTCTTTTCATTGGAGTAGAGTAGACTTACACTGTTGATTCGTTTCAGGTGTATAGTAAAGTGACTCAGTTACACTCTTTTCCCATTAGAGGTTATTACAGAATATTGAGTGGAGCTCCCTGTGCCATTATTCATTTTCTGATACATAGTAGTGTTTCTCCATCTCATAATTTATCCCTTCCCCTCACATTTTGCCTTGGGTAACCTTAAGTTTTGTTTTGAGATCTGTGAGTCTACGCTTCCCTTTTCTTTCCCTGCTACAGATACCATGGGTTAGTGGCCGACCGGTAGATGAGTTCCTTGCGTGAGAGAGTGGTCTTGGCTAACTAGACTGTGGTCAGGAGTATTCATTTCCTTTGTTTTTTTTCAGTTCAGGTGTATGGGTTGAGGTGATTTTTGTAAATGAGGTTTGTGTAGGGTAGATACCAAGTTAAGTCAAATACAGAAATAATTACACAATTTCTATGTAAGGGTTTGTTAAGCTGTGTGAGTATAGTGTTCAAGCCCCCGCTTTCTGTGGCTTCTCTTTTACTGTCCTTTCTTCAGCTATGACTTTTGTCCGTCTCATGTCCACTGCCATGTGTATTTAGCTATGAAGCTGAGGCAGTGGATTTATTCATGGCAGATGGACCTGTGTGAAACACGTGGAATGTCTCCTGAGTAATGACAACAGAGGGAGACGTTAAGATGATTTAGAAATATACTGAATGCTTTGCTTAAAACAGTCATATGATTAGATGATGATTTTTTTTTTCTTGAGGAAAGCAGTAATTATATTCTCATAGATCTTCTAGAGATATGGCTTTTCTTGCTTGACTGAGTTTTGTAAAGAAATACATTTCCCCCTATCATTTAAATTCCCTTTGTTCTTTACAAAGCCATGCTAAAAATTCTAACCCCAGAGTTTCACCCTTCCAAAAAGTTAGCTGGTGTTAAATGTGGGTATGTTCAAATCATTGAAACTCAAAACAAAAACTTTGAGAGTTAAAAAAACTCCACCTCAAAACAAAACCCTGAAAAACAGGCAAGATATTCTGATGGTGAAAAGAGCCGTTGAACCAGAATAATATTTTACTATGGGTTGCATTAGTGTGCATGAAATACAATATGTGTAGAAAACATCAAGCAAGTTATTAACCATAAAACTTACAGTCATCTTGGACCCCTAATGATTTGTTAGTATTTTCTAAAGCAAGGTTTCTCAGCCTCGGCACTATTGACATTTGGGGCTGGGCAGTTCTTTGTTGTAGGCATCTGTCCTGTGCATTGTAGAATGTTGAGCAGCATCACTGTGCCCTCCACCCCCCAGTTATGACAATTAAAAATGACTCCTGACATTGCCAGTAACCCCTCTAGGGTAAATTTATCCTGGTTGAGAACCACTGAGCTAAAGAATCAAAGTAAACTCTACCCTTTTTACATGGACTAGTTTGCTGGCTGACTATAGATCGAATTGATCTCACACTTGACATTTCAGTTGAGGTTTCCCTTTGAAAGCAATGGTATCCTAGAAAATTTTACTATGAATCATTTGTTTGTTTGAATGTTTCTATCCATCAGTGGACTTAGTAGAGAAATGCTCAGTATATCTAGGCTTGCATGAAAAATATGGGCTCAGTTTGAACATCTTTGCTCTAAAGAGTTATTCTTTCAGGTTCCTTGAAGAGTAGAAATGTGTAAGGTTGACTGTAGAGGCTGCGGAAAATTGTCTCCTCATTTAGGAATGCCGTAGAGTACAGCAAATGAGCAAAGATGCCAGCTAGCTTAAGCTATTAGATGTGTCGTTTTCTCCTGCCTTCATAATGGTTATTTTAAGAAATAAGACAAGTCTATGGGTCTGGTCTTACCACCATTTATTGGAAGGTTATTAGTGGTCATTGTTCTTACACCTGTGTAACATTAGTTCTGATTCATTCATCTTCACTCACCTGTACCTGGGTGTCAGCAAAGTAGAACAGCCTAGTCTATGACAAAGTCACTATTGAAACATCTAGTTATTCTCTTCCAGCTATAATATAAAATTCACCTGAGGAATCACCTATAAAATTAAACATTCTTATCCAGGTTTTTATCATGTACTTTCCTAAAAACTACTTTCAAGCAATGACTACTATATTTATCCCATTGAAAATAATTTTTAGTAAAATAAGCCCAAGAATTGGGAGAGAGGAGGCTTGTGAGACTCTGAGTTTGTGAGCTCTTTCTACAAATAAGACCAAAATGTGAGACCTCAAGATAGTATTTTCAGGAGAAAAAAGCTTTCTTCTGTTTCTTTTCTTTTCCAAGTTGAAATAATGTAAAAAGTACAAATATAATTACTATTTTCATTCAAGTGTGGTTCTTTTCTGGGTAAGAGGGAAGAATACATTTGTATGGTTGAAGAGAAAGTACTCAAGGAATATTAGAATGTGGCTTGGATGAGTAGCCAGTATAAATATATGCCTTGCTTGAAAGACGGTTATTGAGGGTTGCTCTGTACTAGGTCAAACCCAATTTGCATCCCAGAGGGAATATCTCTCTAGTTGGTAATAAGGACCACTGGTGAAAATATCTGGATGTTGATATATGCAAAACACTGATAACAAGCTGTAGCATGTGAAGAGGGGAAGATGGTGTGAAAGGGAAAGTTTCTCAGTAGTGTCCAGCTCTTTTCGACCCCATGGACTGTAGCTTGCCAGGCTCCTCTGTCCTTGGAATTCTCCAGGCCAGAGTACTGGAGTGGGTCGCTGTTCGTTTCTCCAGGGGATATTCCCAACTCAGGGATTGAACCCAGGTCTCCCGAGATGCAGGCGGCTTCTTTACTGTCTGAGCCACCAGGGAAGCCGGTATAAAATAACCATTTCATGGTAACATCAGTGGTGTCTATTTTCTGGTCTTGAATTTTATGGCTGATTTTGTAGATTTGTTGAAGGAGATCTTCCACCTAGTGAGCTTGGGAAAGGCCCCCACCAAGCAAATTCTTTTTGATTCACTCATCCTTGGCAATTTGATTATTTAGCCAATAAGAGCAGCATTCATGCTGAGCTAATTCTAATTGCCATCCCCATCTTTAAGTGGATAAGGGTAAACAAGAGGGTCCCCTTCTGTAACCCTTACTCTTCCCTCCACTCTTAGTTTTTAAACAGTTGATAATGAAGCTAGATGTTTCTATGAATTGCTGTTTCTTGCCTATTACTGTATTGGAACAACTGCATATATGTTGGATCAGACCTTGGGGTTTTATTGAGTTAAAAGATTTTTTACTTTCATTTCCTAATAGAGACAGTGAAGGTTAAATTATATCAATAAACTTGACTAAAACTGCTCAGTTGTAGTCTCATGATTAAATCTACTTTAAAAATTTGTTTTTATTTCAAAGGGAATTTGAACTGCTGTTCCAAGCTGTGTGATTATGTTTCAAACTCCAGTATTTAAACTGTTCTTATTTTACTAGATGCCAGCCTCACTATTTTCTTTAAAAACAAAGCACCAATAACACAAAGTACTTTTTCTTACTTCTTAAGAAAGACGTGTACCATAGTGTTACCATTTTTATTTTACTGTTACACTTGTGTAAGAAATCATAGCATAAATGTTAGCTATTTACTGAAAATAAGATCACTTTGTGCCTTTAAAATATTTTCTGTGGTTGTATTTTAATATAAGTATTTTTTTCTAATGTATCTTTTACTGGAATTTCTCTGTATCACCATTGGTATTTTGAAATGGTTTATCCAATTATCAGGTCTGAGAAAACAGACTGATTGTATTGGATGTCTTCAAGGTAACAAATACTAGGTATTAAATATCCAAATGCCTTGGGGCTTCCTGGGTGGCTCAAGCATCTCCTGCAATGAAGGAGACCTGGGTTAGATCCCTGGATCAGGAAGACGCCCCAGAGAAGGGAATGGCTACCCACTCCAGTGTTCTTGCCTGTAGAATCCCATGGACAGAGGAGCCTGGTGAGCTACACAGCCCATGGGGTTGCAAAGAGTCGGACACGACTGAGAGACTAACACTTTCACGTTTTTCACTTTTTATCCAGATGCCTTAATACCTCCTTGTAAATGGCATGTAATTAAGTCAGTGATGACTTTAAGTTAGTTATAAAGTATTTTTAGGAGATTTCCTTAAGTTTCCTTGTCACCCTGCTTCTCTCTAACTCGTAGTTGAAGATAAGTATCACCAAGAGTAGAAACTTAGTGTCAACATTGAAGTTGGTTACAATGCCCTTCATAATGATGTAGCTCTATAAGTCAGGAAACTCCAGTTTTCTTTCTAGCCATAATCTCTTCTTAGTCATGGCATTGGCACAAGTGTAGGAACACTTCCCTAGAGTTCCAAAACTTTCTTGTTTTTAAATCTAAGATGAACATTTATGTGCCAACTTTCAGCCTTGAGGGCAACTTTTTTCAAACATTAATGAATTAGAATTTCTAAAGCAACACTGTAATTAACTTGTAGAGTTAAAAAAAATTGATTCAGAGTAAGATTATGTCATACATGACAGTTTTATTCAGATACAAAACACTTCAAACATTTCTCTTTAGGCACCGTTTAAATATAGAAATTGGAAAGGGAAGAGCAAATGATGACGATAGGAACTGGAATCCAGGTGTAAGACTGGTATCAGGGCATTGGTTACTTGATGGGGTTTAGGCCCATGACTATCCCTCCTTTCCTAAAATGCTTACTGAACACCTACTCTGTGCCAGGTACTGTTCTAGGAACTTGGGACACAGCTACAAATATTCCCTAGCAACATCATAGAAAAGATGACGAAAGGGATGGTTTGTGATTATTTTAACAAGAAGGAAGATCATCGCTAGAAGCCAGCCTTGTCCACTGTAAACAAATGCTTTAAAGCAACAGGTCACTGAACTGGTCCCATGGGAGGGGTCCAGGCGACTCACTAGAGGTCATGCAATAGCCCATGATGGGTGTTGTTTGACTTTCACAGTTTCTGCTTGTTTTAAAAATTTAAACCAACATTTGCATACCTTCAGATTTTAGATAAAATCCTCAGTCTCTGGTTTTTCAATGAATCTGGTAACAGGAGGCTTGCATTTCCCCAAGGCAACCTTTATATGGGGTATCCTGTAGACAGGATAAGAGTCTCTGGTTTCCTTCTTCTCTTTTACCATGTCCTTGACATTATGCCTATTTTAGTCATTTATATTTTGCTTATTCATGTACCATCCTTTTCCTTTCAGATATCTGTCTTAATTCCTGCAATGTGTCTGTTGTTGTGGCCTCGGTAGAGTTGATGGAAAAGCAGACAAGATAATATCTGTAGGCAAAATCTTAAATAGTTGAGGAAAAAACGCTCAAGTTTAAGGACCAGGATGTAAATCCATGTAAACTTGGACAGAGGTTTCTGGTAGCTTGCCTTAGAGCTTATACTTGCCCTATTTTTTTTGTTGTTGTTGGCAAAGTAATGTCTCTGCTTTTTATTTTTTTTATTTATTTTTTTAAATTAATTTTATTTTATTTTTAAACCTTACATAATTGTATTAGTTTTGCCAAATATCAAAATGAATCCACCACAGGTATACATGTGTTCCCCATCCTGAACCCTCCTCCCTCCTCCCTCCCCATACCATCCCTCTGGGTCGTCCCAGTGCACCAGCCCCAAGCATCCAGCATCGTGCACTGAACCTGGACTGGCATCTCGTTTCATACATGACATTTCACATGTTTCAATGCCATTCTCCCAAATCTTCCCACCCTCTCCCTCTCCCACAGAGTCCATAAGACTGTTCTATACATCAGTGTCTCTTTTGCTGTCTCGTATACAGGGTTCCTATTTTTATTTTTTAAAAAAATGTGGGATGAAAACATGGGAAATTTATTTAGTCTAGTTTATAGATGTTGGAGCAATAAGGCATAGATCATGTACTGGGTATCAAAATCTAAACCTAAAAACAATTCATATGGGTTTCAGTCTCCAAAAGGATGTTTTATCAGGAATACATTTCAACTATTTTAGTTGAAAAAAATCAATCATAAATCCAGTGATTTCATTTTATCTACAAATAGAATCATCCTTTTTATTCTTTTATCCGTGACACATCACTAATAGTGTCACATGATTTTCAATTCAGATTCTTTCTATCCACCTCATTTTTATTCTAAATTAGACTGGTCTCCTGATCTGTTAAAATTCACAGATCATCTTCCTGTGAACTGTGATGTCATTGTCAACTGGCTGTTGCCATTGTGTTGGGTTGGCCAGAAAGTTTGTTCTGGTCTTTCTATAAGATCGTTTGGAAAAACCTGAATGAACTTCTTGGCCAACACAACATGATCTCAGTTTTGTTCCTGTTGTTCAGTCACTAAGTCATATCTGACTCTTTTGCGACCCTGTGGACTCTACCTGCCAGACTCCTCTGTCCCTGGAGTTCTTTAGGCAAGAATACTGGAGTGGATTGCCATTTCCTTTTCCAGAGGATCTTCATTGAACTCCCATGATCTCGGTTAGCTGACAGTATACTATAGATGCCACAATACAAAGTAGCCATGGCCTGTAGCAAGAGAAATTGGATAATTTCTCTCTATTCACTGATCACTTTCTCAGTGCTAGAAACTATGCCAATTACATGTCTACTTCCTCACTCCATCCTCACAATCACTCTGTTATCTCATTTTACCAGATGACCGTTATTAATGACCTTTCAAGTGATGGCTTCTGGTCATAATTAACCACACTTGGAGTCTCGTTTTGAGCTGCAGATGCTTCATGCCGAGAAGGGAGGACAGAGCACACAGGAATCTGTCTTTAAGGAGGCACAGTAGTTGTAGGCAGACCAGCTCCCAAAGTGTTCACAGTCTAGTCCATTGCATCTGTGAATACACTGCAAGACGAGGGGGGATTAGGGTGAAATTAGGGTTGCAGGAGAGGAGCCCGGATTAGCCGGGGGGTGGGGGAGCAATGTAGTCGCCAGGGTACTTTAAGTGGAATGTGGAGTGAGAAGCAGACAGTCATGGAAGAGAGTCTTAGCCCCATGCTTCTGGTTTTGAAGATGGAGGAAGTGGGCTTCAGAAAGGAAAAAAAATAATTTTCTTCCAGAGCGTATAGAAGGAACACAGCCCTGCTGACACCTTGATTTTAGTCCAGTGAGACGGATTTTGAATTTCTAGCCTCTGCTGTTGTTAAATCGTAGACTTGTCTTGTTTTAAGCCATTAAATTATGGTAATTTGTCACAGCATTAGTGGGAACTTAATACAGTGGTTAAGAGCATGGACTTAAGTTGAACTGCTTGGTTTGAATCTCAACTCTACCACTTACTGAATGACCTAAGCAAGTCACATACCTCTTAAGCCTCAGTTTCACCATGTATAAAATGGGAACAATAAGATGTTGTAAGCTTCTTTTCATGAGAAGTTGAGGTTATTGGGGAAATAAGCTATTAGTGAAGGGACAGTTGGGATAATAAGAGAACTGAAAAATGTCATGTGAGAGACCAGCGATGTTGAGGAAACCAGGATATTTAATAAGAAGATGTGAGTTAGGGGGACCATGTGGAGTGTATGAGGCAGGAGAGCTCAAGGGCTCTTGTGGGGAAAAAAGATAAAAAGATGAAATTTATATTGCATTATGTAGGCAGAGTTAGGATCAATATTTTACAATTACAGCAAGGAAGTCTTTGGGCTTTTCTGACATAGAAATGACTAAAAGTGAGTCAGCCTAATAAAGCAGGGAGTCCCTGAGGCTGGAGAGACTTAAACAAGGGCTGATGATCCAGACACATCCCCTGTTAAGAGAGGCCCTGAAGGGGGTGGGGGCAACTGCAGTGAAGGAACACCAGTTCTTCCCTAGCAGCCTCTAAAGTGTTACTGTGTAATTTTCCTCCGTTAAATGTGCTTTATTGATTTATAAAATCTGGGTTTTGGCATCATTATGACAGGGTTCTGTAAGCAATTACTTGTTTTGCTCGAAACATACAACATGGATAACTTACAGACAGAACTGTTTTCTTCTCTTCCCATTTTGTCCCTCTTCCCTCCACCTCTGCCAGCTACCAATCTGTCCTCTGACAAAACTTTCCTTTTTTAAAATAAATCTGAATGTCTTTATTTTTTAATTGAAGGGTACTTGCTGTACAGAATTGTGTTGATTTCTGCCAAACATAAGCATGGATCAGCCGTAGGTACACATATGTCTCCTCCCTCTTGAGCCTCCCTCCCACCCTCCTCCCCATCCCACCCTTCTAGGGTGTTACCGAGCCCTGGTTTGAGTTCGCTGAGTCATACAGCAAATTCCCACTGGCTGTCTCCTTTATATAAGGTGATATAAGTTTCCATGTTGTTCTTTCCATACATCCAGCCTCTCCTTCCTCCCCTCCCAACCCGTGTCCATAAGTCTGTTCTCTATGTCTGTGTCTCTACTGATGCCCTGCAAGTAATTTCATCAGTATCAACTTTCTAGATTCCATACATATGTGTTAGTATATGTTATTTGTTTTCCTCTTTCTGACTTTCTTCATTCTGTATAATGGGCTTTAGGTTTATCCACCTCCCTAGAACTTGCCTGGAGAATCCCAGAGACAGGGGAGCCTGGTGGGCTGCCGTCTATGGGGTTGCACAGAGTCGGACACGACTAAAGTGACGCAGCAGCAGAACTGACTCAACTGTGTTTCCTTTTATAACTGAGTAATATTCCATTGTATATACCTACCACAGCTTCCTTATCCATTCATCTGTTGATGAACATCTAGGTTGCTTCCATGTTCTATTGTAAGTAGTGCTGCAGTGAACATTGAGATACATGTGTCTTTTCCAATTTTGGTTTCCTCAGGGTACAAGTCTAGGAGTGGGATTTCTGGGGCACATGGTGGTTTTATTCCTAGACTTTTAAGGAATCTCCATACTCTCTTCCATAGTGGCTGTATCAATTTACATTCCCATCAACAGTGCAAGAGGGTTCCCTTTTCTCCACACCCTCTCCAGCATTTTTTGTTTGTAGATTTTTTGATGATGGGCTTTCTGACCATTGTGAGTTGATATCTCATTGTAGTTTTGATTTGCATTTTTCTAATAATGAGTGATGTTGAGCATCTTTTCATGTGTTTGTTATCCATCTGCATGTCTTCTTTGGAGAAACGCCTGTTAAGGTCTGTAGCAAAACAGCAAATTAGCCAAGATGGCGTGGTCAGGCTCTCTTGCCTCCTGGTCTCTCGCTCTTGCTCCCCGTTTTGTAAATAATTTTGTAAATAGTTATGTAGCAGCTGGGATCACTTACAGCACTGCATATGTGTGTCACAAGGTACTTGCTTGGCCACCGGCTACTGTTGGTCTGTAAGCATATATAAGCTTCACCTGAAGGCCCTGGTGGGCTGCGTTGTGGTTAGGTTGTGTTATGGCCGCACTGAGGCTGCATGTGGCTGCATTATGGCTGCGTCCGCTGGGTCAACCATGAGAGGAGAGAATACAGTGTGTTTGTGCTATGGCTGCTGCTCCAGGCAGGAGAGAATAAATGTGTCTGCAGTTCCTACGACTCCTTGAGTTTTCTTCCAGCCTCTTACCTCTTGCCTTACCAACCCTAGGTTCTGTGAACAGTGGGCACAGTGTGAATAGCGAGACAGTTGGTGCTGTGAGCAGGATGAACAGTAATACAAGGTCTTTTTCTCACTTTTTAAGTTTTTTTTTTTTTTTCCTGCTATTGACTTGTATGAGCTGCTGACAGAACTTCTTAAGCATCCATGTCAACATCTTTTTTTTTTTTAATGTAGTAGGTAAGTCTTAGAATTACTTCATTTTTGATGTAAAATTTAGTTTGGATAATATGCAGGACTGTATTTTAATCCATGCTGCAGTTTGACAAAGCCTATTTTTGCTCTTGTAGTTAATCATACCCTGAGTAGATTAAGCATTTCAATAAATAGTATTTTCCTGAGGCACTCAGCCCTCTATCCCTCTAACCTGGTGCAGCCCTAACTTATCATCTCTTAGTTCTGTCTCTCTCAGTCTGGCGTTGCTCCTGTTCCTCCAAGCAGTGCTGGAGCAAAATTAATTCACCAGGCTGCTGACATAGTCATCGTAAATCATCTCCTGGGCCCTCAATGTCCCTCGGCAGTTCCTATTAAGCATTCCTGGTTGGGCCCTATTTTCACATGAGACAAAACTTCTGCTCTCCTTGTCCTCAGTTCCTTTCTTATCAGCAAATGACTGAGCCTTTTTCATTGTAGAACGGTAAAGACCCAGGGAGAACTTAAAAGACCAGCTGCTTACTTTCTTTATAAATGTGTATGGAAGCTGGATCTCTGTGTATTTACCTACATGTTAAAGACATAAATTGTAGGTGTGCTACTTCAGCGCTTACATTTATTAACAAAGCCATAAACTACAGGATGAGTTTTCCATAACAATTTAAAAAAGCTCAGGCCAGCTGATGGAAATTTTGACTAAACTACTTTCTTAATGGAAACCATACTTAAAATGCAAATGTGGACAGACTGTTGTCACGGTGCTTCTTGGGAGTTGCTTTAAGAGAATTTTGATCATGATTAGGGTATCATAAAGATGAAATTCAGGCACTTTGGTGGCGGTCTAATGGTGATCTCTGTAATCACTAGGTGATTCATGTCCACACTAAGGAAAAACTCTGTTTTAGATCATATTTAGAAATTGCTTCCTTGTTATTTGCCAGAACACTTGTCTACCAAGACTTTAATCACCTGGAGGAGTATCTTAGAATATGGAATCTGATTCAGAGCTGGGGTGGAGATACAGCATTTCTGCATTTCTGACAGGTTCCCAAGTGATGCCAAGGCTTATGGTTTGTGGACTTCATATTGAGTATCTACAGTCTAGGTCAGCTCTTCTTCAATTTGTTGGTGCCTCAGCATCACTTGACTTCCATGGTGCCTCAGACAGTAAAGACTGCCTGCCACGTGGGAGACCTGGGTTCGATCCCTGGGTTGGGAAGATCCCCTGCAGAAGGAAATGGCGACCCACTCCAGTATTCTTGCCTGGAGAATCCCATGGACAAGAGGAGCCTGTTGGGCTACAGTTCATAGGGTCGCAAAGAGTCAGACGTGACTGTAGGCGACTTAGCACAGCATAACTTGAGGGATTACTTTCTGCCTGCCTCTCTGGTGATTCTGACGTGACTGATAGGAGACTGTTATTCTAAAGCATAGACTTTAGAATTAATAAATTTCAGTTTCCAGCAATGGTTACAACTTCTTCTTGGCACATACCTGATAACATTCTGGCATTGTTAACAAGTTCCAGAAATTAACAAGCTGATTCTAAAATTCGGATGTAAATGCTAATACACCTTTTTATTTTTATATTTTTATTGGAGTATAGTTGGATTACAGTGTTGTGTTAGTTTCAGGTATACAGCAAAGTGAATCAGTTAATACATACACATGTATCCACATTTTTTAAGATTCTTTTCTCACATAGGCCACTGCAGAGTATTGGGTAGAGTTTGCAGAAGCACATTCTACACCATGATTTATGGTGGTGAAATTCCCATAACATAAAATTCGTCATTTTAACGTGACCAGTTCAGTGGCATTTAGTACATTCACAGCGTTGCACAACCACCAAAACTTTCCACTACTCTCTTACTTTTTAACTGTTTTTTCTCCATTTCACCCTCCCTCCTCTGTACCCCCAGAAACCAATAATCTGCATTCTATCTCTGTTCTGTTTTGGCTCTGTCAATTCTGGATACCTCATATAAATGGACCGTATGATCTTAGTGTGTCTAGCGTCTTTGGTTTATTTCGTGCAGTATTCTGGAGGTTCACCCACTCCATAGCATGTGTGAGTACTTTGTTTTTTTATGTCTGAATAATCCATTGTATGGATGTATCACAATTTGTTTATCCATCTATCTGTTAATTGACGTTTTAGCTGTTTCCACCTTTTGACTGTTGTGACTAGTGCTGCTATCAATGTGTATGTACATATACTGTACTTGTTTGAAAATCAGTTATTTAGGGTATGTACCTAGGGAGAAATTATCTTTTAATGGGGAGGACTGGGAGTGAGGAGTGGAGGTGTGGGATGGAGAGGAAAACAGTAAAATAGCAAAATGTTGACTGATAAGAACTTGCTAAAATATGATTAATTCAACTTTGGGCTCCTGACATGCTCCCCAGCTGCCATTATCTCTGATAAAAGAACATGGGAACCTCCTTAGATGACATGAGAACATGTTGCTGGATCAGTGCTTTTTGAAGGAAAATGAGATGAAAGGTTCTAAGGGGAAGTGTTACAAAGTCCTGTGTTACCTTTGGGTCTGCTGTTAGAAAATTCATGTTGGCCTCATATTACTTTCTCATAACTCTCTTTTCAGGATTTATAATGGAGTTAGAGAGGAATTTGATCTCCTTTGATATGATCTGATCTATAGACTCTACAGAAATGTCTAATTGTGTTCATGTTTAAGCCTGGAAAATGCTGGGAGGAAGTAGAACATGGTCCTACATTTGGGTCCAGGAGAAGAAGCATGAGAACTGCTTTTCTCACTCATCTCCTTTCAGAAACAGGACACTGGAGGGTCCTAAATTGGAGGGTTGGGAGATGGTAGCTTTGGGAGGGATGAAAGGAAACTTGAATCAAAGACAAAACTGTCTGCTGGCACTGAGAAGGGGAGATTTTGGATGATTCTTGTTCTACAGTAAATGGCTAATCTTCAGTTCAGTTGCTCAGTCATGTCCGACTCTTTGCAACCCCATGGACTGAGGCATACCAGGCCTCCCTGTCCATCACCAAGTCCCAGAGTTTACTCAAACCCATTTCTATCGAGTCGGTGATGCCATCAACCACCTCATCCTCTGTTGTCCCCTTCTGCTCCCACCTTAAATCTTTCCCAGCATCAGAGTCTTTTCAAATGACTCCGTTCTTCGCATCAGGCTAAGCTTCAGTTTCACTTATTTACTCCTTAAACTTCTGGAGTTTATGTTGACTGAGGATCCTCCATTTGACAGAGTCTTTGGATAGTTTTCATTCTTGCCTTGTTAAAACTTTTCGTAGCTCCATTTGACCATGTGACTCTTACATCTTGAAACTCTCTCTTCCTTTCTTTTTTTGGCTGCACCGTATATAGCATATGGGACCTTAGTTCCCTGGCCAAGGATTGAACCCATGGCCCCTGCAGTGGAAGCACAGAATTTTAACCACTGGATGGCTAGGGAAGTCCTTTCTTTCCTTCTTTTCCATGGTGCTGTTTACTTCTGCTTTTCCTCTGATTTCTCTGATTGCTTTTTTTTTTTTTTCCTTTTTTAAACTGTTTTAAAAATATTGGTGTCTGACTGTGAAGCCTTCATTTGCTTTGCTTTTCCTAAGATGGCTCATTCATATCCTTAATTTCGGCTACTATACTACTGTGTGTTTGATTTCCCCAAGCCATGTTTTAAGCTCAAAACTTCCCATGACCTCCAAACCCAATTTACTATTAGCTGGGAATCTTGATATGGATATCTCAAACTCACCATCTTTAAAACAGTTTAAACCTCTACTCCAGATTGATGTCTAGTCTGTGTGCTTTATTGTACGAGTGTTGTAGCCAGCTTCTAAAATGGTTCTACTGATTCTCACCTGATAGTCCCTTATATCTGTAAATTGTGCCTAATTAACTAGGTCCTTCAGCTGAAATGATTTCCAGGTGGAGTGTTAAGGTGCTGCCTGGCCTTCTCTTCCTGATTATAGTAAAATGTGAGAGAGAAAGTGAGGGTAGAATGATAAACATGAGGGGCCACAGAAATTGCTGGTTTTGAGAATTACCTGGCTTTTTCTGTTATAAATCATGATTTTTTTTCCAGAAAAAATTGAGAAATGAATTTCAGCAAAGATCAAATTCAGAACACTGGTGGGAAAATAAGGTAATCTAAAAGTGAAGCTGAGAGAGTGTGGCTGTTAAATCCTTTAAGACATTAGAAAGATCCTACAGGGAGCCTTGGAAATCTGTCCAGTCTAGCAGTAGGACTTCTAAGAAGCTTAAGGGGTGGTGTCCCTTAGTCATCTCAGCAGACTAAGGTAGAAAAGGACTTGTCTTGTAAGGATTTGTGGTTGTGTGCTTTTGACTAATGGAGTGAAGTCCAATAAGATTCACAGGAGACATGCAGTATTTTCGATGGAATTGTATTTGCAGGAACTTTACCAACTTAGAAAGGGACAAAGGGTTACAAAATACAGGGACCTTTGGTCCCCCAAACTTCTACCGTCAGGGAGCAGACTGAGAAGGTTCCTATCTGCAAACATAAGCAACTTTCCAAGGAAAGGGAAAGATAATTTTTAAGGTGGAACGAAGTGTCCAGAGAGTGAAGCAAAAAACCATGAAGGAAATGTTCTACGGCCTTGAATTCTAAGGAAGGACTGCCAACCTATGCTTTGCAGGATTTCAGACTTTCTGTGGATCAGTGTGCCTTTCATTGTGGCACACACTGAACTAGAGAGTTTCCTGGTTGCCCTACAGCTGTCCCACCGTTGTGTGTTGGGCGTGGGGCAGTAACTTTGTTGCTTTAGTTTCCTGGCATTCAAGTTGGGAGAACTGTATTCAAGGGCTGTTTTGAAGGAACTACACCTGAGGAGCCTCCTTCATACCTGGATCTGATTTGTATGATGAGATTGTGGACTCTGAGGTCACCTTATCAAAGGATGAGAATTTTTAGGTCCTTGAGAGGGAGTTGGTGTATTTGCATGTGAGAGGAACATGAATCTTGGGGCCAGAACGTGAGCTATGTTATCAAATCCATAAGATTGTCTCTGGTGATTCTCACCACCTGCTATTGATGTCCTTGTATAGTCCATCCTACCTTGAATAGGGCTGACCTATGTAACCTAGACAGCATATTAAAAGCAGAGACATTACTTTGCCAACAAAGATCTGTCTAGTCTAAGCTATGGTTTTTCCAGTAGTCATGTATGGATGTGAGAGTTGGACCATAAAGAAAGCTGAACACTGAAGAATTGATGCTCTGGAACTGTGGTGTTGGAAAAGACTCTTGAGAATCCCTTGGACTGCAAGGAGATCCAACCAGTCCATCCTAAAGAAAATCAGTCCTGAGTATTCATTGGAAGGACTGATGCTGGAGCTGAAACTCCAATACTTTGGTCACCTGATGTGAAGAACTGACTCATTGGAAAAGATCTTGATGCTGGGAAAGATTGAAGGCAGGAAGAGATGGGGATGACAGAGGATGAGATGGTTGGATGGCATCACTGACTTGATGGACATGAGTTTGAGCAAGCTCCAGGAGTTGATGATGGACGGGGAAGCCTGGTGTGCTGCAGTCCATGGGGTCACAAAGAGTTGGAAACGATTGAACAACTGAATTGAACTGATGTAACCTGCTCCGCGGAGAAGGCAATGGCACCCCACTCCAGTACTCTTGACTGGAAAATCCCATGGATGGAAGAGCCTGGTAGGCTGTAGTCCATAGGGTCGCTAAGAGTTGGACATGACTGAGCGACTTCACTTTCAAAATGGCAACCCACTCCAGTGTTCTTGCCTGGAGAATCCCAGGGACGGGGGAGCCTGATGGGCTGCCGTCTATGGGGCCGCACAGAGTCGGACACGACTGAAGCGACTTAGCAGCAACCTGCTCTGAGAAGGAAACGGCAGCCCACTCCAGTATTCTTGCCTGGGAAATCCCATGGATGGAGGAGCCTGGTGGACTACAGTCCACAGGGTCGAAAAGAGTCAGACACGACTGAGCGACTTCACTTTCACTTTCAACCTGCTCTGAAGGATAAGAAGTTCGGTCATGAAAACCTGCAGCTTCCATCTTGCTTTCACTGGGATCACTCAGTCAAGCAGCTCTGTGGAGCTTTCCATTTGGTTAAGAGCTGAGGCTTCCTGCCAACAGCCAGCCTTGATTTACCACCTTGTAAGTGGCTTCTTCAAGCCCCAGAAGGTCTTCAGTTGTAGCCCCAGCTGTAGCCCCAGCTGACCTTATCTTCAACCTGATGACAGACCTCCAAGCCAGAACCATGCAACTTAGTGTTAGTCACTCAGTCGTGTCGACTCTTTGTGACCCTGTGGACTGTAGCCCAGGCTCCTCTGTCCTTGCTGGGATTCTCCAGGCAAGAATACTGGAGTGGGTTGCCATGCCCTCCTCCAGGGGGTCTTTCCACGCCAGGGATGGAACCCATGTCTCTTGTGTCTCCTGCATTGGCAGGTGGATTCTTTACCTTTTGAGCCATCAGGGGAGCAACTTAAGCCACCCCCAAATTCCTGACCTTCAGAAACTATGTGAAATCATAAATATCTGTGGTTTTAAGCTGCTAAGTTTAGGATAATCTGCTGTGAAGCAGTAGATAACCAATAGAGGTATTACAGTGGATGCACAGAAACCCAGGAGTCTTGGTAAATTTTTGTAGCTTCATCATCTTGCCTGCCTCAGGCTTCTCAGCTGGCTCAATGGGTTAGGAACCTGCCTGCAATGCAGGAGATATGGGTTCGATTCCTAGTTCAGGAAGATCCCCTGCAGGAGGACAGTATTCTGTCCCCACTCCAGTATTCTTGCCTGGAGAATTCCATGGACAGAGGAGCCTATTGGGCTACAGTTTATAGCTTGCAAAGAGTCAGACACAGCTGAAGTGACTGAGTACGCCTCCTGCCTCAGTTGTTAGTGAGTACCATTCCTAATTCATTAATCTCTCGTTTACCCAGACTCCCTTCACCCGACATCTGTTATGACTGCCCTTATAATTGATTCGAGACTAAGGGAGTGGAAAAGAGATTGAAGAGAATATGAAAATCTTCAGAAAAACAACCTTTTATGTTTATATACTGTCTGGTTTTATTCATGTCATAGAAAAATTTTAAACTAAGAGGAGCTATTGCAGATTTTCAGGGATCATTTATTTGTTTCTATTTTTGTGAAGCTACTTTGGGTCCTCATAGGGTAGGAATTGGAGAAGGCAATGGCACCCCACTCCAGTACTCTTGCCTGGAAGATCCCATGGACAGAGGAGCCTGGTAGGCTGCAGTCCATGGGGTCACAAAGAGTCAGACACGACTGAGTGACTTCACTTTCACTTTTCACTTTCATGCATTGGAGAAGGAAATGGCAACCCACTCCAGTATTCTTGCCTAGAGAATCCCAGGGATGGGGGAGCCTGGTGGGCTGCCGTCTATGGGGCCTCACAGAGTCTGACATGACTGAAGCGACTTAGGAGCAGCAGCAGCAGGGTAAGAATTGCGGTTATTTAGTTCAGGCTTTTGATTTGAGATGTTTATGCAAGTTAGACTGTGAGATATTTGTGTGCACGATTGGGCTAGGGGAGAGTTGGGCTTCCCTCCCCTTGCAGGAGAGGTATTTTCCTTGGTAATGGGTTGGATGCATCAGTGGTTCAGTCATGCCTGTTTTTGTGACCCCATGAACTGTGGCCCACCAGGCTTCTCTGTCCATGAGGTTTACCAGGCAAGAATATTGGAGTGGGTTGCCGTGCTCTTCTCCAGGGGATCTTCCTAACCCAGGGATCGAACTTCTCTTCTACATCTCCTGCAGTGGCAGGAAGATTTTTTTACCACTGAGCCACCTGGGAAGCCCTTGGTGTAGTGGGTTACAGATCCACAACTCACTCATTTCACAGATGAAGTGAATGGGGCCAGAAAGATTGACCAAGGTTTCTGAAAGCCACACAGTTGGTGAGTGGCAGAGCTAACTTGTTGTGCTGGCCACCAGTTCAATGAGATAAGATTCATTTTAGGCTTGCTCTTTGTTTTAACTTGCATTTATCTTTACTAGTTTCAAGGGAAAATGATTCCATTAAATAATGACTAAATCCTTCTCTTTTAATATGTTGAGCTGGGTGTGGCTTCTTGATGTTTTAACAGACATGAAAATTTTATTTAATAATTTTGTCTCTCCCCTTAGGCAACTCTCTGCCTAGGTCCTTTGAAATTACAAAACTAAATTACCAGCGGGCTCAAGTCCAGCAAGCATGATTTAGTTTACAATTCTGATCTTCGTACAACCTGTTCCTGCTGCATAGGCCATTTGAGACTTTGTTCATAAAAAAATTTTCTTTCAAAACTTGAGCATCACTGAACTGTTTAAAAGATTCTGCTTTTTAATGTAAAGGCTTTACTTAGAACCAGAATTTGATCATATTTATTGTATGTTTTTTCTTTGTCTTCAACGAAATATAGTCCCTTTTGTTTTTAAGTGGTTTCTTTCTAAATACTTGGATGGGTTTTGAGGTGTGTGTGGCTTCATCTGTTTTTATCACTCTGTACATATTTGTCAACTGGATGAATGCTATTATGTTTTTATAAAATATGTGAAGAATTGTTTTGGCTCTCAGTTCAATGCGTTTACTTCCAATTTAACTTATTTTTTTTTTATAACATTCAGAAGCAAATTGAATTTGTGGGAAGACTCCTAATGAATTAGTTTTCCTTTTTGAAGTAAGATTTACTTCTGTAGGGGCTTCCCTGTGTGACTCAGATGGTAAAGAATCTGCCTGCAATGCAGGAGACCCGGGTTCAATCCCTGGGTTGGGATGCTCCCCTGGAGAAGGGAATGGCTACCCACTCCAGTATTCTTGTCTGGGGAATTCCAAGGATAGAGGATCCTGGCAGGCTACAGTTCATAGGGTCACAAAGAGTTGGACACAACTGAGCAACTAACACCCTTTCCCCCCAAATCATTTGTTCTTTTCTGCTTCTCTGAGGATCAGTTTTAGAACCATTAATTTGAATTGTTTGGTAATTAGATTGTATAGGTTTTAAAAGTTATGTGAATGTAACATAATAATCACTTTTGCCCCCTTGGTCTGTTGCCAATACATTACTATTAACACCACTCCTCCCCACCCCCCCACTCCCCCCGCCCCCCTGCCAAAGTCAGATCGAATGCCTTCCATTGAGCTGTTCAACTTTTGAATTAAATTCCTTTAATCTTTGACCTCTTATTTAAAATGAATCATAGATTGCAGCCTTCAGCTAGGTCATTCATGCTGCTTTTTACTGATAATACACTAGAATAATTTCCTGCCATTACAAACAGGTTTTTTTTTTTTTTAAATATTGTCCCTGAGTTCCCTAACAGCACTGCTTTCCTCTGCCATACGTTTGTTCCCCTCTCCCTAAATCCCCTCACTCTTCAAGAATCCAAGCTATTGAACTTAGCATCTTCACTGTCCTCCATTTCTCTGTCTATGATTCCCCCTTCCTCTGCCATCCTGGCCTTCCTCCCCAACGTGGGAAAGAGTAACTGCCTGTCTCCACGTGGAGCTGCCTCCCTTAAAGTTCCCTCATAACCACCTGTCAGGGAGGGCAGCGAGGTCTTAGGAGGCCAAGCTCTTGCTGCCTGAGAACCTAACAAATCCGAGGTGGAGAATCCAATGGCCACAGCCCAACCCCATCAAGGGTTTTCTTTCTCTACGTAGAGTACAGACAGAAGCTCCAGCCAGTTCTGCTCGACCAGCGTGTGTCCCTGTTGTTAGTGTGGGTGTGGCAGTTGACGTGAATGAGAAGCCTGGGTCTGTGAATGGAGGATTTGAGTTTTGAAATTAGATAGGAGGGCCACCGAGATTTTCAGGTTGCGGAGGCAACTCCTGAGGCAGGTGCAGGGCGTTGAGGAAGGACCACGCCTCGACCCTGCGGCTCAGCCAATGAACACTGGGCTTCTCCCGGGTCCTAGTGTGCGGTTTCCCTGTCTGTCAAGAGCCGGCTCAGCAACCAAACCCAGATTCCAGGTGTGGTATTCCACAGTCGTTCTGTAATTTGTAATCATAGAAACAGAATGTTCCTCCTCTCCCTTCCTCCCTGCCAACAGTTTCTGGGTGGGTGAATGTCAGTAGCTGGAGTTATTTTTAAAGAGGAGAGGTGAAGCTTGTCGTGCAAAGCTGGGAAGAGGGCGTTTGTTTGCAGAGCAGACCTGACATCAAAGTGTAGATTACTGCTCGGTGGCCAGGCGCTTGTCCTCTAACAGGTAATGTTTAACGTGCCAGTCACAAAGATCACAGGAACGGCATATGCCTGGCATCAGAGAACACTGCCGTTTATGCTCTGGGAAACTGAAAGGCTGTACGTGCCCACAGATTAGTATAATTTTTTTTAAATACGTGAATGCATTGGTCTTTCTTCCTCCTTTTTTTTTGCCGGCTGTAATTGGACTTTGATGCTGGGAAGTTATATCATAAAAATTGGTAACCTTTGTCTGAGAGAGAGCTCAGCTAAGCAGTCACTTTCCACTTCTTTTCACAGGATAATATAAACGTTTTTTTGAAAGCGTGTGAACAGATTGGATTGAAAGAAGCCCAGCTTTTCCATCCTGGGGATCTACAGGATTTATCAAATCGAGTCACTGTCAAGTAAGTTTCACTGGTTTGTTATATGTTTTTTTTTTTTTTTCTTCTTCTTTAAACTTAGGGCTTGTAGCTGGTGTGAATAATTTCTGAGAGTTCTTTTTATTGAAAAATCACCTCCTTGTCTTCCTCTGTTTGTATTCCAAAACAGACTATTTAAGAAATAGCTTTGTGAGTGTGAAGCTGTCTGTAATTGAGACCATGATATGTTGTTGTTTTAAAGCTCTATATTAACCGAAATGGTGGTTTATGTTTTAATGCCTAACATGGTTGTGTTTGGTTGCTAATGGTGAGGAGGCTTATTATATTTATAAAGAAAATGGAGAGGTTATAGTCTAGCTTACAGAGTGAAAATAATTATTTGAAATTAAGACATAATTGCTAACGTAAAAATGAGAGTGGGGTTGTGAGAAAAGAGACAGTATTTGGAAAGCAGCAGTGCCCGGAACCAACATGCAACACTAATGAATTTTGTCAATTGTGTCTGATTTCTAAAATGAACTTTTTCCCCCCCCCACTCTTTTAATAGTATGGATGAGAAAGTGAAAGTGGGGTGTGTGTGAAAACATGCGCAGGTGTTTGTGTTGTGTTTTCCAGGGAAAATGCTGTTTATGTGTGAATATATGGTTTTAGGAATCTGGTTTTAAACTCTTGTAAGATTTTTTTCTTATAAATCTAAATTTGCTTTCAGTGAGTCAGAATAAGCTTGTGTTACTAGATAAATGTGACAGGAAAATGATTTAATTCTGTAATAATGACTTCCTCCTTATCGTGGCTCTTAAACCTCATTAGCATTTTTTCCAAAGGGAAAAACAAACACCTTTATTCTATCTATGAAAATCATAGAAATGGAGTTTGAATGGTTAGTGGCCCTGTTGTGAGAGCTTTAAAGTTATTAAAAAACTGTAAGATCTTAAATATGACCAATTTTTTTCATAAAGAAGAATAATCCTGTCTAAAAGTATCTTTTATAGTATACGTTGTCTCTTAGCAGTATAAGCTAAAAATCCGGGTAGGATTAATCTTTTAAAAGCAACCATATATTTTTTAAACGAACAAGCCATTTTGCGTCTGTGTGCTTCGAGTTCTGTTGATTAAGCGTTTCTAAACGGCACAGCAGTGATAATGCACATAGCAGGGAAGACTGTCAGCATTTCTCACTAACTCGAAGACTCTGGAGAGATCCTAAGTAAGTTTCATCGTCAAACTGGCACGTTTACTTCTGCAGTATTTGAGCTCATGTTTAATTTCCGTGAAGAGTAACTCTATAGATTAATTTATTTTTCCTAATCGCCATTCTGTCATAACACCTATCAGATGGGCAGAGACATTTTTGATTCTTGTTTTTCTTCCATTGTTGCCGTCCATGAAGAAGAAATGTCTTTCCCTCTCAAACTTATACTGTTTTGAACCTCTGTAGCCAGTGTTCAAGTAGGCTGTGGGACTAAGTCAAACACGTTGGTTGGCTTCTAATTTCAAAAGTGCCCTGAGCAAGACTTGCCTGCAGCCTGTCTCATGAGACACCACCTCTAAAGTATTAAGGGAAAATCAGTATCTGGGCTCAGCCTTCAATGAAATTACTAACAAACTGAAACCGAGAGGTCACGTAGTTACAGCCGTAGTGGGAAGTATGCAGCACAACTTGTTTCAGTGGAAACCGCAAGTCCATAAAAGCAAAAGGTGGCCAAGGAGTCCTAGTGAGAAGGCCTGTGTCAGGAGCTCGACTCTGAATTAAGACATCGCCCCTGACAGTGCCGTGTTGTTGGACTGAAGAGCACAGGGGTCCACCGAGGGGCTGCTGCAAAGGAAGCAAAGGGTGGAGACCTGAGGAAACTGGCGAATGGCTCAGCTAAACGTGTTGGTCAGAGCTCCTATGCCCTGAGATAGCATTTGTATAAAAGGAAGCAGGTGTGTAGGAAAGCAAATAATTCCTTACGAAATAGTAATTAATGCGTTTCTCTTTAGCTTCACTTCTTACATAACGTGGCAGCTTCTGTAGGTCAAAGATCTTGTTCTATACTGACTGTAGATTAAAGGACTTGGTGTTGGTTAGACTAGTAGTGCTCAACTGGGGGCATTTTTGCTCCCCAGGGGGCGTTTGATGTTTGGGCTTCCCTGATGGCTCAGATGGTAAAGAAGCCGCCTGCAACGCAGGAGACCTGGGTTCGATCCCAGGGTTGGGAAGATCCCCTGGAAGGGGGCATGGCAACCCACTTCAGGATTCTTGTATGGAGAATCCCATGAACAGAGGAGCCTGGTGGGCTATAGTCCATAAGGCCACAAAGAGTAGGACATGACCAAGCGACTAAGTATGGCACAGGGGGTACTTCTGGTTGTTACAGCTGTGAGGGGGGTGCTACTGCCACCTAGGGGGTCAGAGATGCTGCTAAATACCCTTTAGTTAACAAGACAGCCCCCATAACAAGAATTTCTGATCCCAAATATCAGTAGTGCTGAG